>NC_060277.1:99132874-99260534 GCF_021613505.1 Equus quagga | reverse complement strand
TGTGTGCCAAAATTTCTTATCATTTACTACATATAATTTGTATATTGTTTTAGTAAGGTTTCATGAAAAATCATAAGATGGAGCAGAGAAGAAGGGTTGCTGTTGGTTTTTGCTTGTACGTATATATGACAAGAAAAACCTTTATGAGAGTAAAATTTCAAATTACTTTTTTATCCCAAATCTTTGAGTCAGCTTTTGAAGAAGATGTCGCAAGTTTATCTTGTACTTTAGAACAGTGATTCTCCAACTTTAGCATGCATCAGAATCACCTGAAGGGTTTGTTAAACACAGTTTGCTGATCCCCACTTCCAGAATTACTGATTTAGTGGGTCTGAGATGGGGCCTAAGAATTTCCATTTCTAACAAGCTCCCAAGTCATGCTGATGCTAGTATGGGGACCACACTTTGAGAACCACTTGCGTAGGAGATCCCTCAGCCTGAGATTATTATATAACCCATTTTTAGAAGCACAGATTTGTGATTTTCCCTCTTTCTTGATACCCCCATTGTTGCTTCTATAAGCTCTCATCTGGGTTGGTTGTGAGGATAGAAATGAGGAGATACTCAGTTTGGGAGAGAGTAAATAGGGGGGAAAATACCACATTTCATTAACTGAGACGGAAGGGGCATTTCCTAATGTAGAGAATAGGCGACAGTCTGATGAATAATTCAGCTCTTGCTCTTGGAGAGCAGTTTAATTATTGTTACTGTACAAGTATCAAGTCTCTCAATTGAGTGTTTAAACAATGTAGGTATTCACAATTTAGAATTTTTTTTCTTTATCTTAAATTACCTTAAATATAATTTTGTGTCTACTTGGTATTAGAAATAAGTGGGGTTTTTTTTCAATCTGGTCCTCTTTTAATGTAAAAATTATTCCAGATTTGTCAATTAGGTTTATTGACTTCTATCCTCTCAAAGAGTCTATTAGACTACCAGTAAAACATCTTGTTTCTATGTGATATTTTTCTATTTAAAGATATGGGTGTGTGTGTTTGCTTTTCTTGAGCATTTACAGAGAATACCATGATTGTCTTCATGGTATTATTTCCTTGGTTCCTTATAGGAAGAAGGTAATCAGGACTTGGGGAACTAACTTTTCTATCAGCAAAGTATTTCTCCTTAATTCAAATTTGTATTAATAAATTATTGTTTTATATTAAATAACATCCCTCATTTTTTTGTTGCTAAACTTTTTTATTACCAGATAAACAATAATTACCATTCAACATACTAAATAATAGCCTCTTTTTTTTCCCATATGTGTTCTTAGTACACTCAGAAGAAGCCTTGTTTTTACTGGCAACCTGTTACTACCGCTCAGGAAAGGCATACAAAGCATATAGACTCTTGAAAGGACACAGTTGTACTACACCACAGTGTAAATACCTGCTTGCAAAATGTTGTGTTGATCTCAGCAAGTAAGTTTTTAAATCTAATTTTGTTATACTTACACTGTAGAATTTTGGATAAAATTCTTTTTGATGGATTAAACTGATTGACTCTCTTTCTCCCTTTTTGGTAGTAGTGATTTGTCTATTTCAGTAACTTTTTAAATGTTTATACTCCTAGCTAGGCCATTATTATTTTTGTGGCAAATTATGGAGAAATTTTATTGTTATGGTAAGATATAATAGAATTTAACTCTGGAGAAACTTAAATTGTAACTAATTCGTATCATTTTCTAAAATGATACTAAGTGTAATTTCCGTTTCCTTTGCTTTCCTGGTTAGACCAATTAGAATAAGCCTGAAAACCTACTTACCAGTTCACCTGGGATTAATGCTCCATTGTGTCTAGGTAGTTGTGTAATTATTTGCCTTTCAAGATCATTGTATTTGGGAATCACTACTCCGACCCCTTTGAAGCAAGGGAGCAGATTGAGGAGAGTACTTCTTTTGCATATTATGGTTAAAGCAAGTCAGCTGTCCCTATTCTGAATCTGGAGGCAGCTAGAGATATAGGTAATGTTCTGTTAAACTCTTTTCTGTGCTCTAAGAGATGAAGTGATGGTAAAAGTGACTAAACAGTTAGACAGTTGTGAAAGCCTGTATGTGTGTTTAGTTTGAAGATTTATGGTAAAAGGATGCAAAAAAGCCTCATAAAGTCTCTGTAGCCCGATTAATAACTATTTTATTTGTCCATTGTATAATTGATGACTTTTAAATTAAAGTTAGCTAAAATATCTATAAAACTTATGAGATATTTATTGAATTATTTTTACTCCAAAGATTCTGTTAAATTCTTAAAAATCTACTTACTTATGTAATTTGCCAGTTTCTTAAGCCACTTCTTATATTAGACCTTCTGATCCCACTTACAAATATTTATAGTTTTTTTTTTAGAAGTCCCACTGACAGTAAAAGAACTTTAGATATGATCTTTTATATTCGGGATGTGCTCTGTAAACTTACTTGAGAGTTTTCCACATCATGATTTGGAAAAAACTTTAAAACACAAACCATTACAAACTCTGATATGCTAAAAATATATAGTGAAATCAGGCAAATTTTTTTCCTTTGGGGAACATTTGTGATTTTCTATATCAAGAAAACATAACTGACAAATAAAAAGAGATGAGATGCTATTCAAGTTTCATTTATAAACCTAGAAATTACTGAGGCAATTTTTAATTAAAATATGTTAGTCTTGTTTAATTTGCTTGCAAATTCCTATTACAAGGAGTTAGAGAACTAAGAACACCACATCTGTTTATGAAGAACCATTCATATTTTTCCCCCAGAATAATGGTCTTCCATTTGTTTTGACATGAGTAGTGAGTATGTTGCCCAGACTAGATTTGTACATACAGAGACTAAATTTAACTGGTTTTGTTTTTAAAGGCAAGACTGGAATTTTAAGATCGTAAATTCCCAGTCTCCCAAATGATTCTAACTACATATTTATTGCTATGCTAAAGGTACCATGAATTTTTTACTTTCTCTCCATAGTAAGAGGTACATTGGTGATGAAGCGTTTTTTATATTGACTTTTTAAAATCTGTAAATCTGTGTTTCAAAGGCTTGCAGAAGGGGAACAGATCTTATCTGGTGGAGTGTTTAATAAGCAGAAAAGCCATGATGATATTGTTACTGAGTTTGGTGATTCAGCTTGCTTTACTCTTTCATTATTGGGACATGTATATTGGTAAGTAGCAATGATTCAAATTACCAGAAAATTGTTTCTAGTACTAGAATGCTTTGTGGTTTAAAAAACCTATGTTGACCTGTGTTTATCAAATAGTAATTGGGTAAGTAGTACACAGTCTTCTATTTCAATGACCTGTAAAATAGTGGAGATGTTGATCCCATTTTTCGCTGTCTACTTTGCCTTCATAATAATAGCTACAGCAGCACTGCTTAACAACTGAGTGTGCATATGAGGTTTTTTTTTTTTTGGTTTTTTTTTTTTTACCTTGGGTGAAGAGAATATCTTCGTGTGATCCACTGAGGTAAAAGGAGAAGAGAGTGAAGTTCTTTCTCTAATATTAAATTTCACTGCTGCTCCTTAGAAGGAGGCTTGAGGGCAAGTTTCAGTAATAAAGAATAGCAATTCCCATCTGATATGTCATAATAATTTTGAGGTGTGTCATAAGAAATTTCCTACAGTTGTAGTTGAAATAATAGTGATTTTGCAAGTAATTTTAAAATTTATTTACATTTATTTAAATTCAATCTTTTAAAAGCAAGTGAGTGTGGTTCAAAGTTTTTATTATAATAATGTTGTTCTCACTTGATTTTTATTCTAAAATGCCCTTTGAGTCAGGGAATAAGCGGTAGAGATATAATTCGGTAATAGGAATTGTTCAACTGCCTGTGGGGGTGCACCTCATATGTAAATGTCATCTGTCTCCTATCATGGGAGAAATGGTTGAGGAATGCTTGTCTGAAGAATAGGATAGCATTTGTTTTAAGATAAATTGAGGCTAGTTTGAATAGTAGTTTCTCAAAACCTTGAAAATGCCCTTTTGAACAGAATAAATTATTTGGCTGAATTTGGGGGCTCATTTTCAGATGACACCACTCTTTTGTGAACAGGAGTAAGTAAAGTATAATATCAATATCTTCATTTATCTTAATAGAAGGACTTGAAGTAATAAATCTAGTTCATGCAGCTATGATGCTTCTTGTCATGTGTTCAGGCAACTTCTGAGATCCATCTCCGATGGCTAGAGACAGTACCTGGCACTGGAAATGTAAAGATAAATCACTCACAGTTCCCACCCCAAAAGGTTTGTGATAGAGTAGGAATAGAGAAGCAGTAAACAAAAGTTTATAAGTTTTTGTTTGTTTGTTGTTTTATTGAGTTAATCATAGGTTACAATCTTGTGAAATTTCAGTTGTACATTATTGTCTGTCAGTCGTGTTGTAGGTGCACCCCTTCACCCTTTGTACCCACCCCACACCCCACCTTTCCCCTGGTAGCCACTAATTTGTTCTCTTTGTCCACATGTTCAAATTCCTCATATGAGTGGAGTCATACAGAGATTATCCTTCTCTATCTGGCTTATTTCACTTAACATAATTACAAAAGTTTGTAAGTTTTTATCATCACAGTAAAAGTGCTATGATAAAATTTGAGCAATATTTTGTTCAAATGAGGGAATAATCAGGTCTATCTGGTTAAGAAGAGGGGTATGATGGTAACTAAGAAAAACTTGATGGAAAAAGTTTTGTTTCTTTGAATTCTCAATAATAAGAAAACTAGAAATTAGAAAATGGGCAAAATACTTGAATGGACACTTCACCAAAGAGGATATATATGGATGGTAAATAAGCACATGAAAAAATGTACCAAATCATTAGTCATTAAGGAAAGGCAAATAAAAACCACCATTAGAAACCACTACACAGGGGCCAGCCCTGTGGCTGACTGGTTAAGTTTGCGCTCTCTGCTTTGGCGGCCCAGGGTTTCGCTGGTTCGAATCCTGGGCGCTGACATGGCACCGCTCAACAGGCCATGCTGAGGTGGCGTCCCACATGCCAAAACTGGAAGGACCCACAACTAAAAATACATAACTATGTACTGGGGGGCTTTGGGGAGAAAAAGAAAAAATAAAAAATCTTTGAGAAAAAAAAAGAAACCACTATACAGCTATTGGAATGGCTAAAATAAAAACTACTGACAGTACAAAGTGCTGGTACAGATGCAGAGCAGTGAGATTTCTCATACATTGCTGGTGGGAATGTAAAATGATTCTTGTACATGAATTTTCATAGCAGCTTTATTTGTAAAAGCTCAAAAGTGGAATCAACCCAAATTCAGTGGGTAAATAGATAAACAAAGTACATCCATACAAGGGACTACTACTCAGCAATAAAGAGGAACAAACTATTGATAGATACAATAACTTGGACGTGTTTCAAAGACATTATGGCGAGTGAAAAAGGCCAATTTCAGAAGTTTGCATACTGTGTGATTCCATTTATATCATATTATTGATATGACAAAATTATAGTGATAGAGACAGATCAATGGTGGGGGCAAGAGTGTGGCTATAAAGGGGCAGCTGAAGGAGTTTCTTTGGGATGTTAGAACAGTTCTATATCCTGATTGTGGTGGTGGTTACACAAATCTCTACATACAGTAAGATTTCATAAAACTATACACAAATGAGTGCATGTACAACTGCTGAAATCTAAGTAAAGTCTGTTGGTTTGTTTACAGTATTATGCTACTGTCAGTTTCCCAGTTTTGATAATTGTACTGTGGTTATGACAGATACTATTATTGAGGAAAGCTGGGTGCAGGGTACATGGGAACTCTGTACTATTTTTGCAACTTCTATGTGAGTCTAAAATTATTTCAAAATAAAGTTTAGTAAAACAAGATAAAGTGTTAAAATCACAAAAATGCTGTATATATATTACTAATTATTTTAAAACAAGATTATTATGGGTTCTTGAGGGTGCAGTTAAATCAGGTTCTAACCATGAAGATGATTTTTTTTCCTCCTCCTTCAGAGGAATAAGGATGGGTTATTTCTATTCATCATAAAGAGTAAAAGGTTAAGCATGCAAACGGGGACAACCCTGCTCCCAAAACTAGCTTTTCATTTCAACCATCATATGCCTGTCTTGTGACCAAAATTGCACACAGTAATCTGGATATACATGTGTCGCAGTTTTGTAGCTACTGCTTGTTAGGTTATCTTTTTTATCTTCAGTATTTGCTAGACACTTAATTGGTCTTTTTGTCTACATATTCACATGAGACTTCTATGTTTAGGACACAGCTAAGTCTGGTTCTTAGTTCTCTGGAAAACTTCTTTTTGAATTTTAGTGAAAACTTCCATCTAAAGTTGGAGCTCCAAGTAGTTTAATTTTCTTAAATCTTTTTCCCTTTTTATCTCTCTAGAGATTTATCTACCATATTAGATTATTATAATTCCTCACCTGGCTTCTTCCCCCATTAGCTCTTATATTATTTATACATATATCTATATCTATCTGTGTATGTGTGTATCTAATCTCCTCTTAGCAGACACTAATTTTGTTTTAAATTTCTTCTATTTTATGGTCTGTTAATCAGATCATGGCTTATTATAAAAATCAGCCTTGGCAACTTACCAAAAGTTTAAGAGAATTTTCCTTTTGCTAAAGTAAAAAGAAAATTTAATTTAAATTAGAAGAATATTACAATACTCTTCTCCAGTAATATATATACAGCATAAGAGTAATATGTATACAGCATTTTCATCACAGAAGATCACCTCTTAGATTTCCAGAGTATTTTTCCTTAAATAGATTATTTTACCTTTGCTTAAATCAGTTTGTCCACCACTTTTCTGGCCATTTAAATAATTCATATGGTCGATGCAACTTTAAAAATTATTAATAAAAGCGTCTATTTTATGTTACATTTTGCAAGCAAAGCAAGGGGGCAAGGCTACTTGAAAACAGGAAAGAGAGAATATAAAAATGAGAAAGATCTAATTTTCTGTCATCGGAAATCTTATAATCAGGGGCTGGCCCCGTGGCCGAGTGGTTAAGTTTGCGCGCTCCACTGCAGGCAGCCCAATGTTTCGTTGGTTTGAATCCTGGGCGCGGACATGGCACTGCTCATCAAACCACGCTGAGGCAGTGTCCCACATGTCACAACTAGAAGGACCCACAACGAAGAATATACAACTATATACCGGGGTGCGTTGGGGAGAAAAAGGGAAAAAATAAAATCTTTAAAAAAAAAAAGAATTCTTATAATCAATTTCAAGAGAACACACATGAAAGATAAGTAGGCAAACCATAGTCAGTTTTTTAAGAAATGAGGAGACTGTATAACATGACTCAGTTTAGGTGAGAAGCAATAAGAACTGTTGGAAGCTTACGGCAATCCTCAAACATTGAGGTTTCACTGTATTTTCCTTTTCCTGTGCTTATGATAAAATTCCCAAGCATTGATTTGCCGCTTTCCACTCCTATTACTTTCAGAAAATGTTCTTCTTATGTTTTTTCTTTGTTTCCTATATTTTGTTTTAAATGGTAAATGATTATATCATTTTTGTGACAGTTTTTCCTTTAAGAGATTTCATCTAAACAATCTTAGTTTGATAAAATTTATTTACGTTTTCTGAAAGTCTGCCTCCCACTACTGCTTCCCTCTTTGTCCATGTGTTTACTGGCTCAAATTAGGTAACTGGGAAGCTAGATATCCTTCAACTGGTGATATTTTCTTTTCTTTATTACGTCATTTATCCTAGTTTCTACTCACTTGCAAAATCTGAAAGTAAAGCAAACTAATATCTAGTTCCCCAAGAGAGTCTTCTTCACACTTCTCTGAGATTAGACTGACAGCACATAAACAAATTATGTGTTTTCGCTGATAGTTTCATTTGAGAGTTCTTTTGAAAATCTTGGTTAGATGCCTCTGGTCCTTTATAAAACCTTAGAATTTTGGAAGAATTGCTGTATCTTAATTTTTTCCATTAGATAATGAAGAATTTCAACCTCAGAACAGGTGATTAGTATTTTTTACCTGAAAGCTCGAATGAGTCTCACTAACCCCCTACCCCATCCTCCCTCCTATTTAAAAGCTAGGGAGGCAACAATGCTGTTCTAATAATCTACATATTGTTTCAAGTATGTATGGTCCCAGAGATCTTGTCTACTTTCTCAATGTAAGCCTTTATACCCTGATTTAGAAAGAAGCATAAATTTTCCTTTTCATTAAGAGCTACCACCTCTACTTTGTTAGAAAATCTGATCACTTAAATATGCTGTATTTAAAGCATTTAAGTCACTTTTGAAATTACCACCGGGATATTATATTAAAAATTAAGAATAAGGCTGAAACATTTGGGTGTTTTCCATATCTCCTTCAGTAATTCTAGTATCTGACGGGAAATTAAAAGTAATTGTAATATTTAAGAAGGCAATGATAGTTTGTTTATTTTGTTAGCATTCCTTTCAATTTGTGTTCTGTTTGCTTTCATCTGACTTTGGACTTGAACTGCCCTAAATATTAGAGACTGGGAGATGGTAAGACGAGGAATTTGGTAATTTAGGAAATTATCAAGAAGAGTACTCTCAGAACTTATATGAGATTGACCTAATGTTCTATACCAAAAATTTCTCTATAGTAAATGTTTCGGGTTTTGTAGCTTGTCTAATCTGTTTGTTTGTCTTTACAGCAAGACAGATCGGCTTGCCAAAGGATCAGAATGTTACCAAAAGAGCCTTAGTTTAAATCCTTTCCTCTGGTCCCCCTTTGAATCATTATGTGAAATAGGTAGGTTTATAGGGGTGGCTGGCCGAGGGTTCCCCAATTTGCTCTTCTTTTTTCCCCCCTGCTTAATTTTTGGAGAGTGATGCAAATTATCTATCGACAAGAAAAATATTTTTCAAAGCTGAGGGCTATTAAAATTGAGAGCAAGAAATAAGGTAGAATCATGTTTCAGGAATAATGTGGCCTTTCTTGTGTCCCCTAGAATGAGTTGTATTGTGAGTATATCACTAGCCAAAATAGTTTCCTGGATAAGAAAAGAAGTTAATAGAATGCCTGGAGCAGAAGCTGTGACGTAAAAGACCAGGAGAATCTGGGGAGAGAGTGTCTCCATATATATGCTCTAGGATGCATGAAGGATCTTTTAAAATGTTGTGTCTCTATAAATGGAAGTACTTAAAACTTCACTGTAGTATCTAGGGGGTTTTGACTTTCCACTCTCACTCCTTACCTTGAGCAAAATGAGATCTAGTTGCTTTCTGCTATAAAACAAACACAGAAATCTACATTTCCCTGTGATTTATTATATTTAAATCTGTGTCATTGCAGTTTAGTTCCTAAATTTACAGCCTTGTCTGAGGGGTTAACTTGTACAATAAATTGATGGATGGGCTTTAAGGAGGTTAATTTGAGTAGCTGAAACAGACAGGAGAACTTTAAAATTCTGGATGAGGCCTTATTTCCGCAGATTATGTGTACTTGAAAAAAAATTAACCCTCGTTTCCTCAGACTCAAGCATTTATTTTTTTCCTTCACAGGTGAAAAGCCAGATCCTGACCAAACATTTAAATTAACATCTTTACAGAACTTTAGCAACTGTCTGCCCAACTCTTGCACAACGCTAGTATCTAATCATAATTTATCTCACAGACAGCCTGAGACAGTTCTTACAGAAACACCCCAGGATACAATTGTAAGTATCATATGCTAGTGTTCAAAATATTATGAAAATGAAAAAGAATGATCTGAACCTAAATAATGTATCATAAATGACATGGTAGAAATTTTCTGTTTCAGGAATTAAACAGACTGAATTTAGAATCTTCCAATTCAAAGTACTCCTTGAATACAGATTCCTCAGTGTCTTATATTGATTCAGCTGTAATTTCACCAGATACTGTTCCTCTTGGAACAGGAACTTCCATATTATCTAAACAGGTTCAAAATAAACCAAAAACTGGTCGAAGCTTATTAGGAGGACCAGCTGCTCTTAGCCCATTAACCCCAAGGTAAGACAAACAAAAGATGCTTTAAAATGTGCTATAATATTAAATAATCTTATAATAATTCATATTATTAGTAATATAAATTAATATGAACAGCAACTTCTAAATCATTATGGAAATAGAGGCGTTTACTAAGTCAGTAATGGACCTATTCTGTTTTCAGAAAATGAAGTAAAAGAAATACAATACCTGTGATAAAAACTTAATATTTAAATGTGAGAGAAAATTTTAAAACTCTTAAATATGCCTTATTCAGCTAGTGTATTAAAAGATGCATTAAAAGATACTGTCTTTACCACTGTGCTTCATTGAGTAGCAGTGAACCTCTTGAACTGTTGGAATGCTTGTGATAGAATCAGTGACAGCAATGGTTATTGTTAAACACGAAGGAAGGATTGACACCTATCAATATAAAACATTTTCTCAAAATTATTAGATGTAGATGTATATTTAGATCCAGGAACCCAGCCCAGAGGATACATATCCGAAAGCATCACAATAACAAATTATATGCTAGAACAGACTCGATACGTTGGGTCCCGGGGACGGGGAGCTACTCAAATAGCCTGACCATGAGATTACAGCAACTCATTGAATCCACAGATGGAGAGACGTTTTCTCTATAATAGTGTCTAAATCTCATAAATTCCAAGAATTTGAAGTAATTTGATCATTTGGATTTTAGGTTTTTGGATCTTAGCCACTCTTCTTTATTTCTAATAAATCTCCTGAGATGGGTAGTTGCTGCTCAATTTAATTCCTTATTTGTTTTGTTTTTTTTAGTTATGGTGGGTGGAATAGTCTGCATTCACAGCTTATTTTTAATCTGCCCCTCAGATCGTCACTGCCCCCAAGACTGATTTGCCATTCTCTTCCTTTTAGACCTTCTAATTTAAGTATACTGCTGCTTTATATATGCCTTGATGACTTTTTGACACCTTGATTTCAACCTCTTCTCAGTTTTGGGATTTTGCCATTAGAAACACCAAGTCCTGGAGATGGATCCTATTTACAAAACTACACTAATACATCTTCTGTAATTGACGTGCCATCCACCGGAGCCCCTTCAAAAAAGGTATTTTCCATGTAAAATACAGTTCTGGTATTGTTGAAAGAAATTCATTTAAAATTCCAATCTGTTAAAGGCAATTTCAGAGAGAATCTAACTTTGTTTAATTGTGGCCTAAGAATTGTTGATCTCAGTGTAAAAGAAGGTCATCGTTGTCATAGTCTCCTGGTTATAGTAGGAGACACAAAGCTGATTGCTTTTTTGGCCGTATGGGATTATAACTCACTGGTATAGTTTAGTTCAGCGTATAGCTAAACAAACATATTCAGATTTTTACTTTTAATTTCCTTAACAAAGTTAAGATTGTTCTATTACTCTGAATGTAAATAACAAATTATATCTGTTATAGTTTTACTTGTCCCCACCCCTGTGTTTGTTTTTTAATTGTACTAGTATCACCCGGAAAAAAAATTGACTTTCATAAAGCCAGCTATTTCTGATAGTAAAGTTTTTATGGTAGATCCTCATAGATTTGTAGTAAATTTATAGTAAATGTGTAATAAAATGAAAAATATTTGACAGCATCCTTACAGTGAATACTGCAACAAGTTTTGAGACTCTTTTTATACTGTTCTTTTATGTAGGTCTATGGCAGTACAGCCAAAGTACCATTTGTTTAAAAAACATCCGTGGTGCAGGATATCTTCTGTGAGAATTAAATTAGGTTATATATGTAAAATGCCTATTGCCATACTTAATAGATGTTTAAGAAATGGAAGCTAAATAAGTCATACTAGTATGTGAGTGGCTGATATAGTCTCTTTACCTTCCTCGAGACATGTTTCTTGTTTTTTTACTCTTTTATTCCTGAACTTCCTTAGAGCCTGCAAATGTGTTTTCTATAATAGCTCCTTGACGAGTGCTAATAGGAGCTCCAAGAGTGGTAAAAAGCAAACTGCAAAGTAGTTAATGTGTGGATTATTTTAAATCTGATTTTTAGATGTTGGCAACTACCTGCTGTTGTTATAAGAGTGTTGTTATAAGAGTGAAATATAATTGTAGAAATTAGTTTATTACAGTTATGAGAAGACGTAGTAGAATGATAGTTAGTGTGCCAGGTGAAGTAGGTCAAAACCAGGGAAACCATAGCAATCAAGGGCAAGTTAGACAGTGAATAGGTACATGATTTCAGTGCCCAAATAATAAAAGCCACCTGCTGTCTCGTTCTCTCCTGCCTCTGTTCTCTTCTGAACCTGTTACAAGACATTCCTAGAAAAGCTATCCTTGTAGGTCTCTATGCAGTATCAACTAAAAATAACAAACCAAGTGGTGAGTGCAGTACATAGATATTTGTCAAATAAGGAAGGGCCAGAATTGCTTTTAAGTTTTATCCCTTGGGTGAATGTAGAGGTCCTGGTTTGGGGAAGGAGGGGGAAGAGGGATTATGAAGTTTTATTTTGAGGTGTGGTAGATTAGGTGAAAGTATTTAGTGGGTAGTTAGTCATAGAAAAAAGGATGCGGCCTGATAGTAGAAATAATAATTAAAGCTGTTAAAATGGCCAGGCTCTCCTAGGGAAAGAGAGTGTAGCTAAGGAACAGAATATACTTAATTTAAAACAGTGGAAGGAAGAGGGACCGGCAAGTGAAGTAGTAGGGCAAATAATCAAATTATGCAAAGTTTCAAAAAGGAGGGGATGATCAGTGATGTTGAATGCAGGAAAGGCCAATATAAGGCTTTAATATCTGGTAAAAAAGTGATTATTAGTGATTATTGGTAATGTGCAGTTTGAGAATTATGTACAGTGGCTATCAAAGAAACAGTAAGTTTTGAAGAAAATTATCTGGTGGTTAAAAACTAAAAAGTATCCACTGATACAATAGTCATAGATCATATTGTAAAGAAACCAAGTGATGAAGATGAATAGAAATCAGGTAATAAATTAGAGAAGACAGAAGGAGCAAGCAAAGATTTTTTTTTCCCCACTCCAAGGAAGCAGAGAGCAGTTAATGAAGGATTGAACACACCAAAAAGAAATATTAATTCTGTGTGCAATATCCTTAGAATTTAGAAAATAAACAGATGACCTTTGTTTTCAGTCTATTCCTCTGAACTGCTATGGAACTGTTTTTACTAAGTGTCAAAGAAAGGATATAAAATCTTATTGTATTATTACTTTTTTTTTTTTTTTTTTTAAAGATTTTATTTTTTCCTTTTTCTCCCCAAAGCCCCCCGGTACATAGTTGTGTATTCTTCGTTGTGGGTTCCTCTAGTTGTGGCATGTGGGACGCTGCCTCAGCGTGGTCTGACGAGCAGTGCCATGTCCGCGCCCAGGATTCGAACCGACGAAACACTGGGCCACCTGCAGTGGAGCGCGCGAACTTAACCACTCGGCCACGGGGCCAGCCCCTGTATTATTACTTTTTTATGTGTACTAAGTTAGATTGTAAATCCTGAGAGTTGTAGCTGTCTTAAAATTCTTTAGCACTTAGCCCCAATTGGAAAAAGTATGTAATAAATGGCTTCCAGGAATTTTGAGCCTTTCCTTGGAAACTAAAGTGAAAGATGCAAGCATAGTATGACGATAAAAATACTGAGGTTAAAATGAGGAAATGGACTGATGTTCATTCTGATATAACGATAATTAACATTAATAATGATATTAATAGTTTGTGTTTTCAGATGACACTATATATTATGAAATCTTGCATTGGGGAAAACGTAGATGGGAGCATTATGGTGTCTTTTTTCATTCACAGTGCAATTTATAATTCACAAACCTTAGACTTTTTGTGTTTTACAGTCTGTTGCCAGAATCGGCCAAACTGGAACAAAGTCTGTCTTCTCACAGAGTGGAAATAGTCGAGAGGTAACTCCAATTCTTGTTGCACAGACACAAAGTTCTGGCCCACAAACAAGGTATGTATTATGCTGTTATTATTTTATGTTGTTCAGCTTTTCTTGTATAGAACATGATTATACTTCTTCACTTTCGGCAGATTTTGATTCTCCCAAGAATTCTAGAATGACTCTTATAAATTTTGAATATGTCAAATTTGAAATTTCTAACTTACTGAAAAGACTAGTGTAATTTTTAGTTGAGTGTTGAATGCAGATAAGACAAGAGTTAGCTAAAATATCTTTTTAGTTTACTCTAATTGCCTCATGAATTTGTTTAAACTAGATAGTCTGAACACTCCTCCAAAATGATTTTCTTCTTATTTACGTGATCTTCTCCATTGGTCACGTACAGGTAGATTTCACTCTCCCCCTCCCCTGTTATGCATTTCTATAAACACATTGTAAAATTAATCTTCTAATAAATCTTCAAATAATGAAACTGTTCCCACACAGAAATGAAATGATGTTAAATAGAATTTCTTTTCCTGTTCAAGGACTCAAAATAAATTATGGCTAATATTTTTAAAGAAAGATACAACTTTGTCTCCTTCTAAAATAGTGAACATGTACCATAAATCTTAAAACAGACACAGATGGGAGCCAGCCTGGTGGCGTAGTGGTCAAGTTTGCACACTCAGCCTTGGTGACCTGGGATTCGCAGGTGCAGATCAGGGACACAGACCTAGCACTGCTTGTCAAGATATGCTGTGGCAGCATCCCACATAAAATAGAGGAAGATTGGCACAAATGTTGGCTCAGCAGCAGTCTTCCTCCAGCAAAAAGAAGAAGATTGGCCACAGATGTTTAGCTCAGGGCCAGTCTTCCTCACCAAAAAAAAAAAAAAAAAAACCACCAGACACATGTGCATATACCTTGACTATATAAAAGGCCTCAATATTTCTAAAATGCCAAGATGGTAAATCTCAACATGAGTGCCAGCTCACAGACAGGTGACAGTGATGGCTTGGAGGACTCAGTTATGAGAAGGAGCCCAAGTCCTGCAGAGCAACATTGTGTAGACTGAGTATATGCTAATCCTAAAGAAAATATAAACATAATTTACTGAATTATGTTTATATTCACTTAAAACAAATACACTAACTGTAATAAGCATCAACTATTAATAATTTTGTGTTCTTTATATTATTGATTCCATTTTATCTCCTTTATTGCCTGTATTAGTTTCCTACATCTGCTGTTAACAAAGTACCACAACCTGGATGGTTTAAAACAACAGAAGTTTATTCAGTCACAGTTCTAAAAGCTATAATCCAAAAATAAAGGTATTGACAGGGCTGTACTCCCTCTGAAGCCTCTAGGGAAGGATCCTTCCTTTTCTGTTCCAGCTTCTGGTGGCCCCAGGCATTCCTTAGTTTGTGGTAGCATAAGTCAGTATCTGCCTCCATCTCCACACGGTCATCTTCTCTGTGTGTCTCTGTACCCAGATTTTCTTCCTCTAATAAAGACATCAGTCATATTGAATTAGGGCCTACCCTAATGACCTCATCTTAACTTGATTACATCTACAAAGACCCTATTTCCAAATCAGGTCCCATTCATAGGTACTGGGGAGTTAGGGCTTCAAGCTATCTTTTTGGGAGACAGACAGTTCACCCTATAACATTACCTTATTAACAATTACTCTTTATTTGGTCTTTTTAAAGTTGTGTTAGGGTTCATAGTATACATTTTAATTTATCAAAGTCTACCTCCAAATAATATCATACCACGTCACATATAGTGTAAAACCTTAGAACTATATACTTTCATGCTCCTCTCCCAGTCTTTATGCTATTGTTGTCATGTATTTTACTTCTATGTGTTATAAACCCATAGTCCATCATTATAGTTTCTGCGTTAAATAGTTGACTCTTGTAGAGATTTTTTAAAATCAGAAAAGGAAGTTGATTTTATGCTTACACACATATTTACTATTTTTGGTGTTCTTTATTTCTTTCTATAGATCTACATTTCAATTTGGTTTCCTTTTCCTTCATCTTGAAGGATTTCTTTTAACATTTCTTGTAGTCCAAGTCTGCTGGTAATGAATTTCTGTCAGCTTTTGTATGTCAGAAGAAAGTTTTTATTTCAGCTTTGTTTTTGTTTTTGAAAGATATTTTCACTGGATATAGAATTCTAGTTAACAGTTTTTTTCTTTAAAGATGTTGCTTTCCTGTCTTCTGATGTTTATTATTTCTGACAAGAAGTCTGCCATCATTCTCATTTTTGTTCCTCTATATGGAATCTCTCTCTTCTCTCTATTTCAAGATTTATCACTGATTTTAAGCCATTTGATTATGAGGTGCTCTAGTGTAGTTTTCTTCTTCTTTCTTGGCCTTCAAATTCATTGAGCTTCTTGGATCTGTGAGTTTATAGTTTTCATCAAATTTAACTAATTTATGGCCATTATTTCTTCAAATATTTTTTTGTCATGTGCTTTTTTTCTCTCCTTCTTGGAATCCAAGTACATGTATATTAGACTGTTTAAAGTCGTCCCACAATTCACTAATATTCTCTTTATTTTTGTTTCCAGTCTTCTTCCTCTCTCTGTTTCATTTTGGATACTGTTTATTGCTGTGTCTTCAAGTTGACTAATCTTTTCTTCTGCATTGTCTAATCTGCTGTTAGTCCCATCCAGTATATTTTTTTTTATCTCAGACATTCTATTTTTCATCTCTAGAAGTTTGATTTGGTTCTCTCCTTAACATACCCATACTTTCTTCTACCTTTTTGAACACATGGAATCTATTTATAATAGCTCTTTTAATGATCTTTTCTACTAAATCTTACTGTCATTTCTGGGTCTGTTTTTTATTGATTGGTTTTTCTCTTCAGTATAGGGTATATTTTCCAGCTTCTTCGTATGCCTAGTATTTTTCTGATGGGATGCCAGTTACTGGAAATTTTACATTGTTGAGTGCTGGACTTTTTTGTATTCTTTTAAGTATTTTTAAGTTTTGATCTGGGATGCAGTTACTTGTTAACAGTTTGATCCTTTCAGGTCTTACTTTTTCAGTTTTGTTAGGTGGAAGAAGAGCAGCCTTTAGTCTGGAATAATTTTGCCCCACTATTGAAGCAGTACCCTTTGAGACTCTACTCAATGGCCTGTTTAGGCCAAGGTTTTTTCACTCTGGCTATTGAAAATGTGAGCTATTCTCAGCTCATGGTGAGCTCCAAGAGTTGTTCTCTGTGCTCCTTTCCAGTAGTTCTTTTCCCAGATTTGGGTAGTTTTCTTACTACAATGCTGTAAGGCAGTTCTGATGCTAACTACCCAGACTTACCGTAGACTCTGAAGGCTAAAGCCACAGTCTCACCAAGACCTTCGTCAAGTCTTGTTGATTTGCCAATTGTAAGTTCAGGGGTTCCTCAGCCCACCTGTACTTCTGACCATCTCCCTACAAATTTGAGGGTTCCCACTACCCCCTCAGGTTTAATAATTTGCTAGAACAACCCACAGAATCTAGGAAAGTGCTATACTTACAATTAAAGTTTTATTTTAAAGGACTCAAAGCAGGACCAGACAAATGAGACTTGTAGGGTGAGGTCTGGGAAGCTCCTGAACACAGAGCTTCTCTGTCCTCTCCCTGTGGAATCAAGATGTGTCACCTGCCTCTACATCCATGTGTTCACCAACCAGGAAGTTCAACCTAGCCTTGATGTTGAGTTTTTATTGGGGTTTCATTATGTAGGCATGATAGATTGCATCAGTGGCCACATGATTGAACTCAGTCTCCAACCACCCTTTCCTTCCTGGAGGAGGTCAGGCTGGTATCACCTAGTTCAGAGTCCCAACCCTCTAATACCGTAAATGATCTTTCCAGCATGCCCAGCCCCCAATCCTGACCCACCATCCATCACTTCGTGAACGTAAACTCAAGTGTGATGCCAGGGGCCCACTATGAATAACAAAGACACTCCTATCACTTGGCAAATTCTGAGGATTTAGAAGCTCTCTCCCAAGAACCTGGGACAAAGACCAGACAAATTCTTTATTATACAATGCTCAAGCACCTGCACTGATGAATTTTCAACTAGGAGGATTCCTGCGGATCTTTGGAGCTCTCTCCTTTCCAGTACTCTGACCTGCAGACTCTAGCTACCTTCGCTTCCCTGAATTCTCAACATTTTCTTCTCTGCACAAGGAGACCACTGAGCTCTGTTTGTGTCCCCTTCCCTGCACTGCGCCCTTAGAGCTCTCCTCGGGCTTGAGCTGCCTGCTGTCCAGTGTCTGGAAAATACTGTTTCATATCTTTTGTTCTGTGTTATAGTTGTTTAAGATGGGAGAGTAAATCTGCTTCATGTTATTCCATCATAATTGGCAGCAGAAGTTTGTTCTTTTATTTAGAAAGTTGTTTTTCAGAGATGATTAGAATAGCATATTTCTCTTACCTAAATCACCCAAGAAAGTTTGTGCGTCATCATTTTCTCCACATGTTAGCCTCTAAAAATCATTTCTATAATCTTTCCAAGGCGTTCTCTTATAATTATTAGGACATTTCATATTTTATTTAAAAACCATAAAATGATACTGTTTACAAAACTTTCTTAAAAAGTGTTCAGTAAGGGCCAGCCCTGTGGTGGAGCGAGTAAGTCTTACACTCTGCTTTGGCAGCCCGGGGTTTGCTGATTTGGATCCTGGGCACAGACCTGTGCACCACTTATCAACCCATGCTGTGGCAGGTGTCCCACATGTAAAGTAGAGAAAGATGGGCACAGATGTTAGCTCAGGGCCAGTCTTCCTCAGCAAAAAGAGGAGGATTGGCAGCCGATGTTAGCTCAGGGCTAATCTTCCTCAAAAAAAATAAAAGTGTTTAATATAACTGGCACATAATCACAGAGGTAGTAAGTGATAGAACCTGATTTCAAATCTCAACAATCTGCTTCTGAAGCACACTCCTTTCATTGTCATACTCCTAATTAAACAGATATAAGTTATAAGGATATATACACATACACATATATATGGATATGTCTATTTAATACAATATAACCAATGTTTCATACTCATTCAGTATCCTGCTTCATTTTTTTGGTGCTTGTCAGATTTTGGGCTTTTTCTTTGTTTTTTGTGAAACAGCCCTTTGGAGCTAACAGAACGCTCGTGAAAATATAGATTTCATATAGGGAGAGTTTGTCGTCTTTAATCTCCCAAACCAAGAACCTTTTATTGTTTTTTTTCACTTCTATCCCCACAAGATTTATGTTACCCTCATGCACCATTTTGTCTGCTTAAAGCAATCTCAGCATCTTTCTCAGGCTTGTCCTCCCTATAAACTGCTCCATGCTATGAAATCATCCCCTTTCACTTCTCAGGCAAAACTCTTCTATAATTAGCTAATCTTATTGACTAAATATAATTTACATTTGTAGTATAAATGACCCGTAGTTGTTCCTACCAAATAAAGGATATTGTACCTTTAAAAATGAATTTGTCTTGGGGCCGGTCCCAAGTGGCCGAGTGGTTAAGTTCACGCGCTCCACTTGGGTGGCCCAGGGTTTCACCAGTTCAGATCCTGGGTGCAGACATGGCACCGCTCGTCAGGCCATGCTGAGGGGGTGTCCTACATGCCATAGCTAGAGGGACCCACAACTAGAATATACAACTGTGTACTGTGGGGATTTGGGGAGAAAAAGCAAAAAGAAAAAGAATTTATCTCTGGAAAAGGCAAAACTGTAGAGACAGTAAAAAGATCAGTGGTTGCCAGGAGTCGGAGGGAAGAGGGGATGAATAGCGCACAGAGGATTTTTAGGGAAGTGAAAATATTGTGTATGATAGCGTAGTAATGGATACATGCCGTTATACATTTGTCCAAACCCACAGAATGTACAAAACCAAGAGTGAACTCTAAGGCAAACTACAGACTTCGAATGGTTATGACGTCTCAATGTAGGTTCGTCGACTATAACGAATGTACCACTCTGGTAGGGGATGTTGATAATGGGGGAGGTTATGCATGTGTCAGGGCCGAGAGTATATGGGAAATCTGTGTCCTTTCTCCTCAATTTTGCTGTGAACTTTAAACTGCTCTAAAAAAAATTATAAAAAATTAATTGGTCAATCCAAATGACCACACTTGTTGAAATTCCTACATTGAGATTCTGTCCTTTGAAAGGATTAAGCACAGCTGGGGCATTCTTGACTCACTGGTCAGCATCTCTTTTATTCTCAGAAGCCTCTTTGACCCAAACTCAGGTAACCAGTAGGATTTCCCATGAAGTGTAGAAACTGTAAACCGTTTTAGTCCATAGCCATTCTCAATTAAATAATTTTAGGTTTAAGTTTGCTTGCTTTCTAAAAATGGAATTCTTGTATCTTAGAGTTTTCCTTTAAAGTAAAAAATGTATGCAAGGAATTATTAGACTCTTGCTCTATACAGAATAAACCTTGATGTAGCTGTTTGAATTTACAGGTAAATAACTTCTCAAATATCCGTTGTACTCGTGGTATCTATTTGTCAGCAAATATTGCGCATTTAGACTACGTCCAAGTATCTTTTCCTTTTTCTCTAACTTGGTATAGTTGCACATGAGGGCTAGAGATAGTTTATAGATGTGTTTACCATTTATTGACACAGAATTTTGTGTGGGTTGTTTTAAGTTCAAATTAGCAATTTCAGATAGAGTGAAAATTGGTCTTGTAATCTTTATCATTTTATGGTAACACAAATAGTTTTTAAATCGTGAGTTTTCATAGAGGGACGAGAAGAGAGCTCACCAAAGTCATCAACTTTAGAGTGCAAACATGATGAATCCATATTTTTTAATATACCTGAATTGAAACAGTTAATGTTCATAAACTGAGTTTTTAAAAAAATGTCTGCTTTTGTAATTTTTTTTAGTACCACACCTCAGGTATTGAGCCCCACTATCACATCCCCCCCAAATGCACTGCCTCGAAGAAGTTCACGACTTTTTACTAGTGACAGCTCTACAACCAAGGTAATTTAAAGACTTCTATATGTCACATTTACTCAATGCATCCCCTCTAAAATTTCTGTTTAGCAGTGACTCTATCGCTAATAAATAAATTAGGAGCGTATTTAAAATTTTTTAAATTTTTTTTAACTTGTAGGACTATCTATAAAGTTTGTAAATTTTCTTGGTCCTTTAATAAATATAAAACATTGTTCAAATGACAAAATTATAGTGATGGAGAGCAGATCAACAGTTACCAGAAGTTAGAACTGGGGGCAGAGGGGTGGATGTGACTCCTAAAGCACAGCACAGTGGAATTTTGTGTGTTCTGTGTAGTGGTAGAACACACCTGTATTCTTATTGTGGTGGGTGATTACACAAATCTGTACATGTGATAAAATTTCAGAGAACTATGCACACCCCAAAAAAAGTACATATAAAAACAATGAAATCCAAATAAGTCCTGTAGTTTAGTTGATAGTATTGTACTAATTCCAGTTGTGGATTTTACAGTATACTATGGTTATGTCAGATGGTATTACTGGGGAAAGGGTAAATGGAAATTTTCTCTGCACAATTAGAGGGCCTCATTATACCTTTGGTAAATTTTCTTGGTCCACTGACAGATATTATAGACAATCTTTAATTTGGACACATACAGATCAACGATTTTATCAGTTACAATGCTCTGAGACAATTAGGTAGTGCATCCACTTACTAAATAATAAATGAAAGTGATATGCTTTCAGAAAAGAGCAATACTTAATGCTGATTTACCTTAAATACTAGTTAATTCTGTTTATTTTCAGATAGTTGCATTTAAAATTAAATGACTTAGAAGACTTTGTTTTTATAAAATTTCTTAGAAAAATATGAATCAGAGAGTGTACATTTATATTATATCTAGTATTGGAGAAAGGCTTGGGGAGTCTAAAATATATGAGTATAACAAGTGTGGGATTTTCCTCCTTTTTACAGGAGAATAGCAAAAAATTAAAAATGAAATTTCCACCTAAAATCCCAAACAGAAAAACAAAGAGTAAAACTAATAAAGGAGGAATAACTCAACCTAACATAAATGATAGCCTGGAAATTACAAAATTGGACTCTTCCATCATTTCAGAAGGGAAAATCTCCACAATCACACCTCAGATCCAGGCATTTAATCTACAGAAAGCAGCAGCAGGTCTGTTTTAAATGCTTAATATCTTCTCTCTATTTTATTTTATTCACTCTTTTTAAAGTAAATTTCTTTATGTTCATTCAGGTGCTTTCCATTTTTTTCTAGATAGATGTTGGAATTCTTAACGAATTATTTTGTAATTAGCCTTTCTAGAAAAACAAACTATTTTATTGTGGTTTTCTCCTTTGTTTACTATATTTTTTTCTCCTAGAAGGTTTGATGAGCCTTCTTCGTGAAATGGGGAAAGGTTATTTAGCTTTGTGTTCATACAACTGCAAAGAAGCTATAAATATTTTGAGCCACCTACCTTCTCACCACTACAATACTGGTTGGGTACTGTGCCAAATTGGAAGGGCCTATTTTGAACTTTCAGAGTACATGCAAGTAAGTATAGAAGACAATTATATATGCCTTTCTAGAGATAATTTAAATTTGATTAAAATACCTATGCTTAAGAAGCCTAGATCTAAAAGGTCAAATATTTCTTATGAAATGTCTTTATATTTATTTTCTCAGTATTTATAATTTATAAATACAATTCTTTCTTGTGTTAAGGGGTGAGGAATACAAATTCTTTGGAATTACTTGAGATAGATTTGTGGAGAACCCAAGTCATCCATACATTCTTATGTGGAATATTTATACCCTACTCAGGTGCATCTGAAAATATATATTTATCATGTAATAGATATTTATGATCAAAATTCTTTATCATATATAGAATTCTCACTGGGATGAATTTTCGGCATTTAGTATGTTTTATAAACTGGAGGATGCTATGAAGAAAATTACATGTAATCAAGGATGCAATGTCCTTATCAAAAGGCTTTTATCCTTTTAATTTTAATCTCATTAATTGCTTAAGTTACCTGTTCGTACCAGAAAAAGAGAGAATGATTAACATAAAACCAAGGAAAATTCTAATTTTCAATTTGAATTTTCTCCCCAATTATCCTTCTAAAGCATTTTCTCCTCCACCCTTAAACATTAAAAGAAAAAAACCTTTAAGAAACCTAGGTATTATAGTAAAGTTCCTCTAACATAAATTATTTAAAGTTTATAGTAAGGTTTTTTTTTGCCCTATTTACTTTCAGTTCGTTTATTCAGTGTATATTCCAGTGCATGTTATGTCCTAGATTCTCTTCCAGACTGTGATACAGCTAGACAGATCATTGCTACCCTTCGTAGAGCCTGCATTCTAGTAAAAGAGACAGGTTGTAAACCAATAAATGTATAAGGACAGCTAGCTAAGTCATATGAAGGAAAGATGAAGGATCTTAAAGAGATTGGGGGACAGTGAAGTATGGTGCTGTTTTTTGAAAAGTGTCCTCAGAGATAGAAAGTTACTCCTTCCTCCATGCAAAGTTCTAGGGGTGAAGTGTTCTTCCAGGTAGAGAATAAATACCAAAGGTAAATATTTGTGTAATTTTGTGTAAGACAGAAAAGAGTTATAGACAGAAAGCCTTATGCATTGCTGGAAGACCCATGTTTGGATTATGGTCTTTTACAGGTACACAGGTAAAACCTGCGTTTAACAAGTCTTTTTCAAAATTATTTCTAATTTATTATTTCACAGGTACTTTAAAACAGGTGAATCTTGTTGTTTCCACTTAAGTGTAGAGCAGAGACCCAGATATTCAACTAAAGCCTTTGTTTTAACTTAATTTCGTGAGGGTCTCTTTTTTTATCATTTTTCTTTTTCTCTATGCTACAATCACTTTTCAGAGGAAGTGATACATTCTGTAAAGTTTGAAACCAAATAATTTCCAAAACCTGTATTTGGCTGGTGGTTGGGTCTCTCTTCTTGTAAACCAATGCCTGTTTGAAAAACTTACCTGTGTAACTCTTAAACGAATTCAGGGAAGTTAGAAATCATCAAGCTAATCCTAGACAGTATATGCCCATTTCTTGGAATTAAGTCCTAGTTTTAAGAAATGCTATTTTCATATTTTCTGTCATCTTCATTTCATTAAGAACAGTCCAGATACTACTTATTCAAAACTCACCATGACTTTCAGAATTTTGAACTTTTTGAACTGATAAATTAGGGAACTAATTGGTTTTATGTAACCCAAAGCCTCAAACTTCAGGGGGAGAGAAACACAGTTCTGGGAGCTGTGAGTGTCATGAGGAAAAAATTTGACCTGATAGCTGAGGAGGGACCCTAAAGTCAGGAGAGTGCTGCAAAGGAAAAGGGAAGTACTAGATAGCAACTACAATTCCCAGCAGGTGCCACTTTGGTGGATGTGTTCAGTGCTCAGCATCATAGGCTTGGTGGCCAACTGAACCTATTTTTCCCCTAAAGTTTTCAACACAACCTCTTAATAAAAATCATTACCAAAATAGGTTTTGTGCTACAGAAGTCATTCTCCTCTCACCTTTCCTGAGAGAGTTGTTCTGTAAAGCCATTATTAAAACTTGGGAATTTGCTTTTTTAGAATAAAATAATTGTCATTTTTGGGGCCTGCCCAGTGGTGCAGCGGTTAAGTTTGCACGTTCCGCTTCGGTGGACCGGGGCTCACCAGTTCGGATCCCGGGTGCCGATATGGCATCACTCGGCAAGCCATGCTGTGGCAGGCGTCCCACTTATAAAGTAGAGGAAGATGGGCACGGATGTTAGCTCAGGACCAGTCTTCCTCAGGAAAAAGAGGAGGATTGGTGACAGATGTTAGCTCAGGGCTAATCTTCCTCAAAAAAAAAAAATTGTCCTTTTTAAATTATAACTTTGTATAGATGATTCTTCTTTTTGGTGGAAATTTAAATTTTCTTTTCAGAGTGCATGTTCTGACCATGCCTTATGTATAAAAACTAGGTAAAGTGTGAATATGAGTACATCAATATTTGACCTACCGTGGAAGGTTGCTCAGTTTTACCTTGTGTTATTACTAATTCACATAAACACTATTAAAAAAAAAAGGCAGCATTTAGGTCCTATGAGAACAGTGCCCAGTGCTCTGCCTGTCTGTGTAAATTGTATCAACTTACTTTCCTCTTACTAGTTTTTTTATTTCAGGCTGAAAGAATATTCTCAGAGGTTAGAAGGATTGAGAATTACAGAGTTGAAGGCATGGAGATCTACTCTACAACACTTTGGCATCTTCAAAAAGATGTTGCTCTTTCAGTTCTTTCAAAAGACTTAACAGACATGGATAAAAATTCACCAGAGGTATGTTAAGTGAAACACATTATTTATATACTTATCTTTTGATCACCCTTACTAAATGGAGATAAACCAAATAATTCCAGTACCATTTATTGTCACTCACACTTAGTTTTACACACTTCCCTACAGGCAGGGACTCAGAGAAGAAGAGAAGGTCCTAGAATATATGGTGCAGATTCACATGTAAAAAAAAAATCACAAAGCAGATATTTCATTCAGGATTAATCAAGATTTAGATAGGTAAAAATTGGTGTCACGAGGGCTGGCCCTGTTGCCGAGTGGTTAACGTTCTGTGCACTCCACTTTGGCAGCCCAGGTTCGTGAGTTGGGGTCTTGGGCACAGACCTACTCCACTCATCAGCCATGCTATGGAGGCATCCCACATACAATATAGAGGAAGACAGGCACAGATATTAGCTCAGGGAGAATCTTCCTCACCAAAAAAAAAAATTGCTGTTTCCATAATCAGAGGTCATTAAGCAGAAATTATGTAGATTGACAAACGTGCTAATTTAAAGTAAAATAGTGATTTTAGTTGTCATTTTAAGACAAAGGCACAATTCATTTACATGCTTCAATCCTGTAAGTACTGTATTTCCGTACATCTCAAGAATATTTTGTAACATATTAAAAATAATCAATTTTCATTATTCCTGTTAGTTATGTTCTGTAGTCTCTGTGAACACTGAGTTAGCAAATACCGAACCATTGCTCTTAGGGGAAATAACACACACATCTCTCACACAGATTATAATGTTAAATCCTAAAATAACTCATCCTGATAGATTCTGTTTTCTTTGTTTTACACAATGGGAAATGAGGTTCAGAGTGTTAAGGAGACTTGCCTGAGGCTGCAGTACAAACAGGTGCTAGAGTTGGAATTCAAACTCTGTCCAACTGGCCCCATAGCAGGAGCTTTTTGTACGACACTACACTGCCCCTCTATGGTCTCCATCCTCTCAAACAAGGCAGAGAGTCGCCTTTTTCGACCTCAACTGAGAATATGCCTATTGGATAACTCATATATTGGGTCCACCAATGACCACTAAAGCACTCCAAGTTTTTTTTTTTTTTTTCTTTTAAAGATTTTATTTTTCCTTTTTCTCCCAAAGCCTCCCGGTACACAGTTGTGTATTTCTAGTTGTGGGTCCTTCTAGTTGTGGCATGTGGGATGCCGCCTCAGCATGGCTTGACAAACGATGCCATGTCCGCGCCCAGGATTTGAACTGGCGAAACTCTGGGCCGACGAAGCAGAGCATGCGAACTTAAGCACTTGGTCACGGGGCCAGCCCCAGCACTCCAAGTATTGATTTTGGTTGTATAAATAAATTTTAGCAAGTAGACAAATTCGCAAATGTGGAATCCGTGAATAATGAGGATCAGCCATATCTATTAAAACTCTTCACTTTTTGTCTCTCTGTTCTAAGTGATCTGAGTCTTGATTTTAGTCAGAGATTTGGTTTTGTTAGAAAAATTAAAACAAAATTTTAATTGTGCATTTGGTTTTTGTTTCCATTTTTTTTAAAGGCCTGGTGTGCTGCAGGGAACTGTTTCAGTTTGCAACGGGAACATGATATTGCAATTAAATTCTTCCAGAGAGCTATCCAGGTTGATCCAAATTATGCTTATGCCTATACTCTGTTAGGGCATGAGTTTGTATTAACTGAAGAATTAGACAAAGCATTGGCTTGTTTTCGAAATGCTATCAGAGTCAATCCTAGACATTATAATGCATGGTAAGTGCTAATGAAGTGCGAAGACAATGTCTTATTGATGGGGCTGATAGTAATTTTTCTTGTTAGTTATCTCTATTGTCATGAATTTGGTTACTGTTACTCAAGAATGGTACATACTGGTTGATAACTTCTAACCAAAATGTTTTTTATGTGAAATTGACACATTTAACAAACTCTTAAATTAACTAATCATGAAACAATATCAGATCCTCATACTCAACAGTTTCAGCCTTTTATTCTACCAAACTTTTGCAAATAGTTGGTTTTGTTACTTGATTTATTACTTTTTCTTAGAACACTAAAATGGTGATTAGGATAGAAAGTGGCGAGCAATAGTATAATTTACCTATTGGATAATGGAAAATAAACATTGAAAACTATCCACTAGTTGTTACTTTTTGGCAGTGTTCTGGTTTATTAAGTACTGGTTTTAATTTATTAAACTTATTAAGAACTCAGTGTTCCAGTTTATTAAGTAATGTCTTTATTTAGGAAGTTACTATCTGGCTCATATTGTTATCAAACAAAGAAGACATGGAAAAGTTTGTTCTTATTTCTACTTCAGCACTATATCTGCTGCTGACATTTTATTGTATTTTTCTCAAGTAACTTAAAAGTTTCAATATCAAGAAGTGTAATTCTGATAACATAACTCTATGGTAGTTTTTATATCAGACGTGATTTTTTTTTATCTTTTGGGTTAATCATTATAATTGAATTTTATCATATTTGCTGATTGATAATAGAATCAATTCTATTATTGAAGCACTACATTACTAAAATATATTTTTTGATTTGTGTGTATATGTTTTTTAGTGGATTATGTCTCATTTCTAAGTAGATGCATTGCCTGAAAGATGGCCTGATAGGTAGGTGCTAGCTTCTGCTGACGTATTAAACAGTCAGCATTGCCAACACTTCCTTCTCTTCGCATAAATAGAAAGTTCTCTGTAACATTTCAAGAACTCAGTTCTTAGGAGGACTTATGTTGTTTTTTAAATGTATGAGGTCTGTTCTGCCATATTGCAATAGTTGCATTCTTTAAAAAGCTTACCATATCAAAAATTATGTTATAAAAATAATTGTTGGAGAAGGGGAGGAATATTCAGATTGGCAAGGTTTTACTGAGAAGAATTCAATATTGAGGTATTTAGGTAACTTTAAGTATCTAACTAAACACTAAGTAAATTGATTGTTCCAACTCCAAAGTAGATAGTCTTTCTTGTGTTATCCCTGCCTGCACCATTATTAGCACAGAGCTTTTTATACTTTTTCTTCACCTCTAACACCATTATAATGATAAACAAAGCCACTCAAATAAAGCAGATAGATTTTCTTATTCATTTTGTGCTTATTTCTATCGTCGTTATCTAGGTATAGTCAAGAGAGGCCTCCTTAATGTAAGTCAGTCACACTATACTCACTTGATGTTTTGAAAATTTGGGAGAAATACCTGTGTATCAACTTAATATACTTTACATAGCCTTTAAAATTGTACGATTTTGAAGTCTATTTGAAGCCTTTAAAAAGTATAATTTTGAAGTCTATAGGTTTTGCAGTCTATAGAGGCATATTTTTCATACAGTAAGTGGGGAAGGAGGAAGTGGAACATAATATGCATGCTGTAATTGTGATGCTATAAAATATCTATGCATTTGGACAAAGAATATGGAAACAGCATTGTTAGGAGTTTAGAGTTTAAAATCATGAAGGAAGGATCTGGTTAGAATCCTTAAACAACTGTATAACTTCGGGCAAGTTGTTTAACTTCCCTAAGCCTCAGTTTCCTTATCTGAAAATGTAAATGATAATGGTACCTATCTCCTTGGCTCCTCCTAGGATTAAATGAGGTAATTGACATAAAGAGTTTAACAAAATTATTGGCACACGTATAATAACCACTCAGTAAAAATTAGCTCTTAAATCTAGATTATGGTGGTGGGTTTAACAGTGTACTTTATTTTTTCCTCCTTTGTCATAATTTTATTTGATTGATTTGATTTATTGTTTTTATTTGTAAAAGTGGCTTGTCTAAAATACTGTGATTATTTTTTTCATGACTAATAGTTTTTGCCCCCTAAAGACCACCAGTATTTTTCTGCTGGTTTTTTAAAATGTCCGGTTCCATACGTATCCTTTTATTAGTTGAACTAAATTAGCAGTCGAAAGTTCACATCCCTAAAGTTATACTTTATTTATCCTTTCAGGTATGGTTTAGGAATGATTTATTACAAGCAAGAAAAATTCAGCCTTGCAGAAATGCATTTCCAGAAAGCACTGGATATCAACCCTCAAAGTTCAGTTTTACTTTGCCACATTGGAGTAGTAAGTAGCTTTCTAAACATTGATCATTTAATCTCTTTTTTGAAATGTGTTTGTTATTGGCTTAATTGCTATAATGAAAATTAGAGCTTTTGTTTATTGTTGTTATTCTTTTTTTTTTTAAAGATTTTATTTTTTCCTTTTTCTCCCCAAAGCCCCCCGGTACATAATTGTATATGCTTCGTTGTGGGTCCTTCTAGTTGTGGCATGTGGGACGCTGCCTCAGCGTGGTTTGATGAGCAGTGCCATGTCCACACCCAGGATTCGAACCAATGAAACACTGGGCTGCCTGCAGCGGAGCGCATGAACTTAACCACTCGGCCACGGGGCCAGCCCCTATTGTTGTTATTCTTCAAAAAATAGCCTGGATTCTTTTACAGCCAAAAATATCACCTTTTTGCTTGACAAAAAGAGAAATCACTGGTGTCTCCTCATCCCTTGAGCAAGTCACTTAATTTCTCTGAGCTTCTGTTTTATGAATGACAAAAAATACCACCTTGTTTACCTCAGAGGGTTGTTAGAAGACTCACATAAGATACTTCATATTTTCGAAATCACTTTTCCATGTTAATGTTTAGCTCCTTAAATTAAGTAATTAATATTTCAAGACAAATGGTTCTCTGTTTAAGCTTCTGAATGATATAGGTGTGTCAGAACTAATTAAAATTCTTATAAGGAGCACATTTATGTTTATATTTTTTAAATGTATCTGATAATAGGTTGTACTTTGATAGGAGAAAAGGTAAGTTTGCTTTTCAAAACCTTTTATTTGTTAGTTACTCTGAAGCATGGTACTTTTAAGTTCTTGTTCCTGCTCTCCCACCCCTCTCTCCTCCTCTCTCTTTCTCTCCTCTGCCCCTTTTTCTTTCTTTCAGCAAGTTTAGCTATTGTGGAAACGGGCATACAAGGAAGTTATGTTAGTTTGGAATTTCACTGTTCGTTTTGGGGGAAGCATTCTAGTTCTTTATAATTTTCTTTTATAGTTAGGTACTCTGCAAAAAATATAGAGAAAGCATATGTACTTAAATTTTTTTCATCACTTTACTTAAGTAAATCAATCTTAAGTATCTCTTGATACCTTTTAGTGAAGTTGGTCATTTTTTAAAATAGGCTTTCTTCTAAAGTTATTGTGGAACAGATGGTTTTAAAATTTTGAGTGGTTTATTTGGAGTTTTCAGATAAGAGAGTATGCTTTTCTCTGTTAGGGAGCTAGTAGTTAGGATTTCGGTCCTGTGGTCAGACTATTTGGCCACATGTAGTAATAACCTGCAGAGATCATTGCATAGATGAATTTAGCTACCAGATGTTTGCAGTACCTACTCTCACGTTCTTGTTAGTGACATTTGTTTAAAGTTCCACAGCCACATACATTTACTCCACTTTATTTTTTTTTTTTTTTTGAGGAAGATTAGCCCTGAGCTAACTGCTGTGAATCTTCCTCTGTTTGCTGAGGAGGACTGGCCCTGAGCTAACATCCATGCCCATCTTCCTCTACTTTATATGTGGGACACCTACCACAGCATGGCTGGCCAAGCGGTGCCATGTCCGCACCCAGGATCTGAACTGGCGAACCCCAGGCTGCCAAAGTGGAACGTGAGAACTTAACCGCTGAGCCACCAGCCGGCCCCTACTCCACTTTATTTTTAACATATAATTCGTCCAAGGAGGAACACAGCAGAACATGAGTACATACACGAGAATGAGTAGTGAGGCTTGGGGTATTTTTTTTTTATTTTAAGTTATTTAAATTATTTACTTCTCAGTATTACAGATCAAGGGTTTTCAAATTTGTAAAGCAGAATTATTATTTTTAAAGTAAATTACTAAAATAGGTAAAAGGCTAGTTGTTCTGAGTGAAATAGGGTTGGTAAAGGTTTAGAGCCAAATTCTCTAGGGGTTCTTTGGACAATTTTGAAAAGCCTAATATTTAGAGGACCATAATAAAACTGTTGAAATGTGAGTATCATCTAGTTAAACAGTGGCGATTTTCTTGTGAAGAGAAAACCAAGATTTTTCTTGTCTTTTAGACTTAAAGATAACTGAATACCTCTCAGAAGATAGAATCTTGATTATCATTATGGGTACATAATGGTGGATTGGGCGCTAGAGGACTTAGGTTCTGATCCTAGAGCAAGTTATGTAACATCTCTGGACTTCGGTATTCTCATCTTTAACTCTCTTCAACTAGAATTGGAAGAGATTTTAGAGATAGTTTGGTAAATCAATTACTAAGTCCACTTAACCCAATGGACCATCCAATTCAACCATACAACCTTATCTCTAGTAGTTTTATTATCTTTATGTTGGTTTTGAATCACATTATTTGGTTCTCACTTTTCTTTATAAATATCAAAAGGAAACATTAATAGGATCTTTATTTCTTATAGGTTCAGCATGCACTGAAAAAATCTGAGAAGGCTTTGGATACCCTAAACAAAGCCATTGTTATTGATCCCAAGAACCCTCTATGCAAATTTCACAGAGCCTCAGTTTTATTTGCAAATGAAAAATATAAGGTAAGATATATATCTTAATAGTGTTCGGCACTGTATTAGCTTAAGTTTTGCCCCTTTTTTTAATAAACCAAAAGTTATTTATACTTGAATTTTTATTTCAAATAGTTCATTTTCCCCATTTTCAAAAGCTATTTCATTTTCTTTTATGATTTTATTTCTTCATGAAATACTCATAGGAAGGATGGGTGTGTGGATATTTAGGAATATGTGGTTATCCCTTGTAAAGATTCTGTATATGGAAACAGTTTTTCCGTCCTCTTAGAACCAAAATATGTGAACAGGTGACAAATGAATGTGTGTGCATTATTCGACAAATATTTATTGAGTACCTATTACATGTCAGGCACTAAGTATATAGTAGCAAGCAAATCAACCACATTTCCTGCCTTTGAGGAGCTTACTATCTAGTACCCTTACAGAGGGAAGACAGACAGTAAGCAAATAAGCAAAAAACAATACATGTTGAGTTATAAAGGAAAAGTATAGGGAGTTATGCGAGCTTATATCAAGGAGACTACGTCTAGTCTGATGTGTTTCTTTCTTTACCTCTCACTCTGTTTTTTGAATTATGGATCTGTAGCCTGAAAAAAAGTATTGAGGAAAGAAGATAAAGAAAATTGAGAAAGAGAAAAAGAGGCTAAAGTGACGTGAGATTTTTATGATCATCTACTCAATCATAAACCATGAATCCAAAGTTTTGATTTAAAGTTCAGGTTACTTTTTTAATAAATTCAGGCTCTTCTTACTAAAAGGAGTAAAAAGTTACCGAAAAATACCCAAAATTTAAGTGCAGAGAAAAATTTGGGCCAAATGTTCCATTTTGATAGATTCTTTCCCTAGAAATCTTTTCTTCCAGTACACATTGAAATTTGCTGAAATTGAAAAATACAAAAACAATGATAAGGTCTTAACTATTTTCAGGGCTAATAAAGACATATAAAAGGATCAAATGTATAATTTATTCAATAATTGTCATCTAGTCAGTAATTCCTCTAGTCTTACTGTATTTTTCTTTATGAAGAAGTAGATGTCTAGGATCAAATGTATAATTTATTCAATAATTGTCATCTAGTCAGTAATTCCTCTAGTCTTACTGTATTTTTCTTTATGAAGAAGTAGATGTCTAGTCCTACTGTTTTTGTCCTTTTAAAAAAGCCTCTTTTAAATCTAACAAACATTTTTCAACTTTTAACTTGCTGTTTGAGGTACTGTAATTATAACTCACTGTTTGTTTTTATGTTTTTGCTTCATTGATGTGTGGTCAGGTTCATCAGTTGAAGGATTTTATTCAATTTAGTATTCTTAAAGCCATTTTAATGCCAACACACTTACCACGTATGCCATATAAATCAGCCCTGTACTTGCTTCAAGAAGCCTATGTTCTAATCTGACCTGTTGTTCAAGCTGTATTGTTATAGCCGTTTTTGAGTACCAGTTTGGGAGCTGGCTAAATTATAAGGCCTACTTTGATGCATGGATTCGATATAGATATATCCAATATGTCTATATTAAAATAATATAAAAAGGAGCATAAGGAAAATTTACTGGTTGCTTCTGAAATGTCTTGACTCCAAAATGAAAATCAAATGGTATTAGAGGGCTACATCAACCTCTCTGTGGCAAAAACATTGCTAGACACCACCCTATTTAATGTTTGTGTTGATATCTAATCATGTAGGTCTTGAGTCTTTTGGGACAAAAATGAGAACTCTGATGCTATGTTAGACACTATTTCTCAATGAGTCTTTGTAAGTAGATTATCAGAGGGAGGAGGAGGCATGATAGATGTATGAAATTTTGATGACAATTACAACATCCTCTCCTAGAAAGGAAACATATCAATTCTGAACTGTGTGTGGAATAGCAGTAGAGAAGGGTTGGGGTGCATCATCCTGATTAAGATTTCTTTAAAGCATTGGTTCTCAGAGTATGTTCTGGGAATTTCTGTGGGGTCCCCAAAAATCCTTTTAAGAAGTCCACACGGTCAAAACTACTTTCATAATAATATTTAAATGTTATTTGCCTTTTTCACTCTCATTCTCTCTCGAATGTACAGTGGAATTTTCTGGAAGCTACATGACTTTATCATAACAGATTGAATGTAGAAGCAGATAAGAGAATCCAGCTGTCTTCTGTTAACCAGATATTTGCAAAAATGTTAAGCAGTGCCACTCTTCTCACTGACTTATTATTGTTCTGAAAAAGTTATTTTTCATTAAAAAAACATTATCTATGTTAACATGTAATGAGTTTATTGTTATTTTAAACTTTTCAAGTTTTGATTTTTGATATTGTAAGTATTGATAGCTATACTCCACATTAACAAAAACTCTTTGGGTTCCTCAATAAGCTTTAAGAATGTAAAGAGGTCCGGAGAACAAAAAGCATGAGATCTGCTGCTTTGCGGTGTTGAAATCAGCATCAAGCTTCTTCATTGTGATACAGGCTTCGTCAGTCCTTCTCAGTAATGTTCTTGAATAGTTTTAAGTAACTAACATCCATGACCACAGACTCTCATTTTGCTACTCTATTCCATAAATATTTTACAATCGGTAACACTATGGATGGAAAAAAGAACAGTCTACCTCATAGAATTATCATACGTAATAAATCTTCCATTCCCTGACAGGCAGGTGTGACTGTCACACTCATTCAGCCTAGTAGTCCTTCGAGTTTATTTCTCTTGGGTTCCCAGCAGTTAGGAAGAGGGTGAAGTGTTAAGGATGCATCGGAGCCCCTACATGCTTGTGTAAAAAGCATCGCATTTTATTTAAACAAATAACACTGCCCACAAAAGTGTGTGTGTGTTGCCTTCAGTCTTCTTTTTTATTCCTCTTTCATTATAGAAAATTTCAAACACCATATAATATGATGAGAATCCCTGTGAACCTACCACCCAGCTGCTTTCACCCTACTTCCCATGAAAAGATTCTAGATAAATCTTTTATTTTAGGTAATGCCAATAAAAATTTTACAAAAGCCAAGAAATTACATTTAGCTTTAGGTTAAGGGGGGGAAATGTATTAAACTTTTTTGGAACTGTGAAATAGAACTATAATAGTTCCTTGTTCTTTATACCCTTTTTAGAGAAATAAAACTAAAGTCTTATACCAATAGATGAAGAAAGAAATTCCCTAATGTTACCTAAATTTCATAGTCTTGTGATACTTTACTAGCCCACTATCTTTGATCATTGCTTTATTCTTTATATCTTTGTGGGGGTTTTTTTATGAAGATAATATGCTTGTTACCAAAAAATCCAAATAATATAAAAGTACAAAAAATATAAAGTTGAATGTGCCTCATAAATTCACCCTCCAGGGAGGAGCACTATTCACAGCTCAGATCATACTTCTCTAGATCTTTGTCTCATTATTTGTATACTTTTGAATTGTTCCTAACACAGTAGGCTTATGCTATAGTGGCTGGCAGAATAATGGCCCCTCAAGAATACCCATGCCCTGATCCTGGGTGCCTGTGAGTGTGTTACCTTACATGGCGAAAGAGACTTTGCGGATGTGATTAAGGCTAAGGACCGTGGGTTGCCGAGGGCACCCGGATTATTCATGTCGGCCCAGTTTAACCACATAAATCCTTAAAATTGGAGGATCTTTCCCAGCTGTAGTTGAAACCAGCATGAGAGGGACTCAGCCTGCCTTTGCTGTCTTTGAATACAGAGAGAGGAGGCTACAAGGCCGAGGAATTCAGGCAGCCTCTAGATGCTGAGAAAGGCAGGGAAACAGATTCCCTCCAGAAAGGAAGGCAACCGTGCCAACACCTTGATTTTAGCCCAGTGAGACTCGTGTTGGACTTCTAACCTATAGAGCTATAAGATAAAAAGTTTGTCTTGTTTTAAGCCATCAAATTTGTGGTAATTTGTTATGACAGCAAAAGAAAACTAATACAACTACACATACTGTTTTACAACTTGCTGTCTTCACTTAGCACTCATATGAATAGATACTTGGTGTTTATCTTTTTTTTAACCTAACTTACCTTGGATTTTGTTTTACTACAAACAAGAAAACAAAAAGTAGATAACCTCTGTGGACATTAAGGGGAATAAAGTATAATATTTATAAGGTTAGAAAATTCAGATAGTAGAGAAAGCTACCAAGTGAAAAATAGGAGCCTCCCCCGTCCCCTCAGTCATCTCCTCCCCAAAGCTTAAACCATTCTTCCCTTGTTTAGGGGCATGTATATATTGATTTCTTCCCGGAAAAAAAAATTCATGCATATGCCCACATAATCTATGTATAAAATATTTATGTGAATACCAACGTAACTGTATTTGTTTGTGTGTGGTATGTATGCTTTGTTACAAAAGAAATAGCACTGTACATGCTCTTTTGTATCTTGCTTTTGCTTTTTTTTTCTTTAAACATACAATTGCACACCTACAGATCTAGTGTTCCATAGAGGATGGACCATAATTTATTTAACTAGGCTATGATTCGACATACCTTGATTGCCTTTAGTGTTTTGCAATAGCATGGTGGGTTGAATGTTCTTATAAAGATGACTTAGTGAACTTTTTTGAGTATATCCTTGGGATAAATTCCTAGCAATAGGATGGCTGAATCAATGCTTAAATGCAGTTTTTGACTTAATAGATATTGCTAGATTGTCCTCACAAACAGGTTGCATCAATTTACAGTTCCAGTCTCAGTTATGAGAATATCAGATTCTCCTCACTCATGGTAACTTTATGTAACATCAAATTATTTTTATTTTTGTCCATTTGCTAGGTGAAAAATGGATAGTACCTCATTTGGGGAGCCAATTTTATTTTTAACCTTCATATCTTTCCTTTAAATACAAATCTAATTCTCTATCTTTCTTCTCAGTCTCCCTAACCCTTTAGCAATGGTCAAAAGATTACTAGATAGTTTTAATGCAATTCACAGGGTGAAATTTTAGGCTCCTCATCATTAGTTAAAATGGCAGGTTGGTTTTCAAAGCTGTAGTGCTCACATCATGGCAGAAGCCTATTAACAGAACTTTGGAATTGTTTTGTTCTACAGCTAGTCTTCAAAACACTTTCACACACAGTGTGATGGAGTATTGTTATTTTAAATAAAATTGTGACAAGAGTTGTCACCATCTGCATGTGTATGTTTTCAATGTACTCTGGTGAATTCCTGCCGTTTCTTAGCTCATAAGTATTTTTCATGCATTTTATTTTCACAACAACAGGAATTAATGCAATAAGGAAGTACATTGATTAAGTTCTAATAAGCTTTAGTTAAGATGCTTTGGAAAATGAAATAAAAACACGTGCTTAGTCAAAACTTGGTAAAATTTTCCTACTCTGTTTTTCTTTGCTTTTTTCAGTCTGCTTTACAAGAACTTGAAGAATTGAAACAAATTGTTCCCAAAGAATCCCTCGTTTACTTCTTAATAGGAAAGGTAAAGATTGGGGCCTTGGTCCTAACCTGACTTGCATAACAAATATTAACTTATAAAGAATAAATATAATACTTATTGTGCAACATCTATTGAGCAAATTCAACTAGAGTGCTGAATTAAATGCTCTGGGAATGAAGAGTGGATTTAGTTTTAACATTTAAGAAGATAACCTAATGAAGGAGCAGGAAAACCCCCCATAATCCTAACCTAGCTGTGATTTTGGAAGTATATTAGCACTTGCAACCAATGGCCAGTAATGAATTCATAACTGAGACTACGTCTTAGAAAGCCCTTAGCTTCCAATTATCAATAAAATACTTAGATATCCCCCTAAAGAAGAAAATGAATGGCACTGTGTTGTCTTAATTAGAAGAAATGGCTTCCAAGAAGATTTCCAGGGCCAGATTGGTCAGGACTTGAAAGACTGGGCCCCAGATGCCAGTTGGTTAAGGTAGCAGGGAACGGTGGACAGATGTTGAGAGTTGATATAACTCCATTTAAAATCTGTATAAGTGAATGCTAATCAAGCAGCTTATAGTCCATTTCTTCCCGTTGTCATCGTTCCAGTCAGAGTGTGATTTATTGTAAGCTCACTATGTGAGAGAGGCAAGGAATTCTGAAAATACTATCTGAATATATTAAAAGGGACTCAAAAGTTGGTATGAGTTCTTCTATAGGATGACAATGTCCTACTCATCAGAATGGATTTCTAGCACATAAATCAGGAGCCTAATTTAAACTGTAAATGTTTAAGATTTTATAGTTGAAGCTCACAACTTAATGAAAAATGTAGTGCTGCTGTTTATTTTTAGGTTTACAAGAAGTTAGGTCAAACGCACCTCGCCCTGATGAATTTCTCTTGGGCTATGGATTTAGATCCTAAAGGAGCCAATAACCAGATTAAAGAGGCAATTGATAAACGCTACCTTCCAGATGATGAGGAGCCAATAACCCAAGAAGAACAGATCAGTGAGTATTATTCACGTGAATTAGGTTTACTTGTGGTTACTCAAACCAGAGAGCTAGTGAAACACCGCATCAGACTTAGATGGAACAGATATTTCTTTGTGACACAGAATAAACACGGAAATTTTTTTGAGTATCTAGAAAGCTACCTTGTGCATAAGGTTTTGTGCGCTGCACTTTATGTTCTTTTTTTAACCATGGTATATTCTTTATACTAAATGCAGTTTTAGGAAGCTTGAACAGGGTGATATAACAAAGTGCTGATGGAGTCAGGTAACTAGTCTCAGTTCTGGATCTGCTTTGCTGTGTGACTGTGACAAATCCATTGCTGATTTTTACCTGTGCCTCAATTTAGGTTTGAATGTGTAACTATTCCCTGTCCTATCTGCTTCATAGGAATGTAGTAGGGGGAAAAGGGTAGATGTGATAGTATGCTAAGTGAATGAATAATAAATTTGTGCACATTTTAAAGTATTGACAGATCTGTAGTAGTGGATATTTAAATTCTGAGTAGTTCCGGCAAATCCAAAATCCAAAAATGTAGCTAATATATATATTGAGAGATCAAGAAAGGAGAGAACAAAGAATTATAAGTTTAAGGCAGTAAATACTCTACCCCTAAATTGCGTGTGTCTTAAAATAACTAGTGAGAACCAAGACTTAAAGGATCAATATTTGTTAATAAGAGAATTGAGAAACTTCTGATAAGATAAACTAAGATGGCTCTGGCTTTGTTCCAGAAAGCTTGGTGAAATTATAATTCCTATAATCCCAATAACCGTTTTTAAACTGAAGGTTATATTCTGTATTTTTCTGGACTAGCAAGGATTATCCCCAAAGTAGGGTCAACAATTGGAGGGAATGTCAGTCTTTTTTTAATGTCTGAGAGAACTAGTGTTAATTCCTAGCATAAGAATAAGGAATTCATTAGGGAGAGGCAGTTTTAGTAGTTAAAACTCTTAAAGGTTAAATGCAATAAACTAATCTTCTCAGACATGCTGTAAAATAAGAAACTTGAATTGCATTTAATTGAAGGATATCAGAACTTTTAAGGGTCTTTATTTAAGGTCTCATCTCTCTGAATATAATAGTTTTCCTTACTTGTTTTCATGAACCAACAAGAAATATTTGTCAGACACCTTATTGTAGGCTTTTGTTTTATTTTTAAAGTGGGAACAGATGAATCCCAGGAGAGCAGCATGACAGATGCGGATGACACACAACTTCATGCAGCTGAAAGTGATGAATTTTAACTTCTGGAAATCAGACTTTTGCAACTGGATGTGTGACTAGTGCTGACATGTTTCTTGTCCTTCCATATACTGAGTCTTCACTCTTGAGCCGGCATTGTCATCATCCATCACTTATACCATGAGTGTGCCACTTTCATTGGACCCTGACTGTACACAAAATGAAAGGCAGTGCAATATTTAGCTGCTAACAAGACTGGCTCTTTCACCAGTACGAATGACAATTTAGGGGGGTAGGGTGGGAACCTTTCTTTTCTTTTTTTTCTTTAATCTACCTTTGTTGGAAAGCTATCATGGAAGGAAGAGTTATGTTTTATCTTGAAGGAACCATTAGATATGGAAAATAGTGATAAACCAGAATTTCTTGGTCATTTTTCTAAAAATTTGTTTTTATTTGGTTCTGTTCCTGATAAACAGAGTGACCTTCATTTCTAGGTTCTTCAAGAATGGTGTTAGCAAGTGCCAGATGGAACAATAAAAGACATTGCCTATAACAGAGTAACTTGATTGCCAAGGAATGTAAATTACCTTAAACTTGCAGTATCTCCCATAAACAAATGTGATGGGCATATTGGGACTCATGTGTAGGAATCAAATATTCCTCCATACAATGTACACTTCTTCTTGGCAAGAATGCTTTAATGTCTAACCAAGAATTTTAATTTATTCATCTTGCTTCAGAGTGTTGATCATTGTTGTCTTGGTATTGCAAACTTTAAAGTTGGTCCTTACCATATTGCCTCTTCTCTTTGAGCTCTTTGGGATCACCTTTAACATTCAGAGACGATAGAGTGGTTGCTGACTGAAAAGTCAAAACAAGGCCCTTAACGACCATTTAAGTTCACCGTAAGAATCAAAATGAAAACACTAAAGTGGAGAGACTTTAAGAGATCATGATAGTGAAAGCCTTAATACAATCAGAATTGTACCATAACCTTGAATCTTATTTGTTCAAGACAGTATCTCTGACTTTTCTAAGTGTTTAAGCAGAAGCAAGAATGTGTAGTTACCTATGGTTGGGGTCATTTCCATTCCTTTTGGCTCTCTGCTTCAAATTATTTTCAGTAGTGTGAGTCACCAAAACGTTTACTAAGAGTGATTGGGTTTAGGATATTGGAAATTTTTAGCGCAAAAAACCCCCGTTCTTATGAAGGAGATCAGTTTTCTCCTGAATTTGTCATAATACAGGTTGGTGTCTTTGGGGAATGGCCATAATTTTAAAGATCTAATTATGCATAATAAAATGAGAATGATTGGAATTCCACAGTAACAGATTTAGTCTTAAATTGTGTATCTCCTTTATTGTAATGAAATTTTACAGAAACTTTAGTTCACATTTTATTAAGTGCCAGTATCAGAATATAACAAATTATAGTTTCTTATGAATGACAGGCCTACAGTTATTATTTTGGATTATTTGATGAAGGACAAACTTATCTACTGGTTACCTGGTTACATGTATTTGTTAGTCAAGCTGTGAAAATAAGGTGGATTACATAAGATGTGAAAAAAATTTTAGCCTATAGATTCAGCAATTTTCTATCATTTACTGTTAATCTGCTCATTTGAATGTGGATTAGATACCATTATAAATTAATTCAAGTCAGAGTCTTAGATTAGGTATTGGGTGCCAGAGAGGTCTTTAACAAAATTTCCTGCCTAAATCTATGTATATATGCTGCCTAAAAAAATAATTTATAAGAAAAAGGAAAGATTGGGAGTAAATGAATATCATTAAGAATTCCCAAAGCTAGCACTTAGATTCTAACTAATCCCATTTTATTATCCATTAGTTCTATAATATTTAATTTTATATTCTTTTATTTTTTAATTGGCAAATCATAAGTTGGCTGTGTAACAGTATCAAATATAGAGTTTCATACAAAGCTTCAACCTGAGCTCTATGTTACAGAGCCTGGAGAATGCTAAGTTCAGAACATAATTTGCTGATGTATAGTTAGTTACCTTTTTGTAGTAGGAATTTATGTTCTGTGCCAGAGGTGAGAGTCTTTCTGGTACTAATTCTGAGACCAAGGATAAAAGGGTAGTTGTGGAAGGCACACCATGGCAGTGGCTGGCTGAGGGCCACTCAGCCCAAGCTTGGCCTTAGTTCATTTTTCCTCACACCTACTTTCAAAGTCATTTAGGTGTTTGAAGCCTTATTTCCCACCTAGTAACTGTTTCTGGCTTTCTTTTTTCTTTTTCTTTTTTTTTTCTCTGCATAGAATGGGGATCAAATAACCAGAAGAGAACATGCATTTTGATCAAGCAAAATATTTGCGTCAAATTTCACAAGTTACTTTGAAGGAAATTAAAAATACTAAATACTTTGACGTTTTTTTTCTCTTTAAGCTTTTTACACAAATATACATATATATATATATATATATATACACACACACACTTTTGTTCAGAAGTTATGTTGTGGCATTGGTTATTTTCTTCCCCTTGGAAATGGTTCTTAAGTCTGGGATTTTAGGAGGTTGGAAATATTTTTTCCAGAGAACAATGGTACTCAAAATAATGAAAGGTGGTCCCTTCTTTTTCTGTATTTCATTACTTTAAAGTTTTTATTTTTTCTAAGAACTGCAAGTAACATTTGAACCATGCTGCTGTTGTACCTTAAACAAAAACTCAGTGATAACCAGTATTTAGTCTATTAAAAATGTTCTTTTTGAAGAAAAAAGTTTGGAAGTCTCTGATTAGCCAGAGTATAGTATGGGTCTTCACTGAGAAATATGGTGACCCGTTTTCTTTGTGAAAACCTGGGAAAATGCAAGTGTGGGTGTGATGTGTGTGTTCTATTTGCATTGAAACAATGTAATTTTTTGTCTTCTTTTTGCTTTTCCTGACTTATTTCAGAAATTGTACAGTCTTGGGGGGGGATCTTTTCTGTTAATATATTTGCAATTCATTAAAAGATATGGAAAATCAAAATAAATTACTTTTGAAAGCAATTTCTAATCAAGTTGTTAAAGCTATATCAGAGCTGTGCCATCTGTATTTTTATAGTAAGGCACAGCAAGACAGTGAAAGATTACAGTTTTATGTTCCACAAAAGTCTAGGGCAATGTTTCTCAAATTTTTTTTTTTACTTACATCCTCTTCTAATATATATAAGTATATATTTTTAAAAACACATTCTTTTTTAGTAATATTTGGAATTTCAAAATAAATATTGTGACAAAAAATGGCAATTTTTAGAATATATTTTTTTCCAACTACAGAAGCCCCTTGCCAGCGGCTGCTACTTTGCAGGTCAACTGCTTGTTCTTTAATCATGTGATTTCTGAAATTCCTTTAAAAGGGACACCAAGCCCTTTTGTTCCAGTTAGAATCTATTTTAAAAATCAAGATCTGAAAAAAGATGATGGAAACTAAATTTTACTCCAGTTTGATATCTTGAAGAAAGTGTAGAGAGCTGAAGTGTTTTGTTCAGACTTGAAGAAAGCATAACAACAGAGAAAGACACATGAAATAGGATGAGCTAGGCAGATCAGAAGACATGACTCAGATTTCATAACCTTCCCCAGGACCTGCCATTTACTGTCAGCCACACAGAGACAATTAGAAATTGGAGCCAGGAAGTATTCTTTGGCTTGGTTAATGAGATCTTGCCATGTGTACTGTGCTACCTGCTTTGTGTACAATATTTCCAATCCTTGACCCTATAAGGTAGGTATTACTCCATTTTACAGAAAAGAAAACCGAGACTCAGCTATTAGATGATAGAGCTGGACACTTTGGGCATTAATGTCTGTTCAGACTCGTTTACTTAATTCTGGACTTCCTCTGGAAGCTTCAAATATGTGTAATGTTACCTGGTAGGTGTCTTCTCTAGCATTTTGATAGTAGAGTATCATATAAGTTTGGGTTTTGCAGAGGAAACTTTATTATTAACCACAGATCCAGATCTGTCATCTGCATAGTCCTCTGATGGGGCTTTGGTCTGTATCCTGCCTCTTTACTTTTCTTCTCACACTGAAGTTGAAAGTGTGTTCTTTCTCCTTGAGTGACTAGAATTTGCTTTAAAATAGGAAATTTTAAATCCTCAATTTCCTCTCAATTCCTACATTTTCTTCATTACCAATTTCCCCTATCACAAGCATTCTTTTTATATTCAACACCCTCAAAATAGAATTTTCAATTTGGGGTTAAAAGCTGAATTTAAGAAGAAAATTCAAGTCATTGAAAATGCATAATACTTCACTAGAGTTTGACTAAGAAAAGGTGTAACAGTGGAAGCTAAGAACAATGAAGGAGAATTAAGATTTCTAGTGATGCATTTTTAAAAAGCATCAAAAACTATCTAGGAAACGTAGATTTTGCCCCTCAGTAGCCGTGTGATGTCGAACAATTCGTTTAAACGTTTTTCTCATCAATACAAAGAAGAGATCTACCCTTTTTAGCTCACAGAGGACTGAAGATCAAATCTGTTAAATCATCATGGAAGTGCTTTGTAAAACTAAAGCACTGTGCAAATACACAGTGGTGTTAATAGAGTGGAGATGACATGTAAAACTCAAGACTTGATCCTGTGAGAGGAGTTCACTGGAGAATAGTAAACTTTTAATCTAGAACAGGGATTGTCTATGGCCTGCAGGGCAAATCAGCCCATTGGCTGTTTAATTTTATTGGAACACAGCCACACCCATTTGTTTATGTATAGTAAGTGGAATATATGATCAACTGACAAAAAGCAATAACTTCTCTTTGGCAGTGTGGCAGGTGCCCTTGGCTGCTGAGCCAACAGCCCTTCCCCCCTTCTTTCCTAACAAAAGCTCAGTTTCCATGTCCAACCCCAGGTGATAATCATGATTTATTTAAACCAGTCATAGCAAACTCATCCCCTTTTACCAGATTCTAAATTTACCAAGATCGCTTGCAGCTAGGGATGATTATATGACCCAGTCCTGGCCAATAATATGTAAGCAAAAGTCTGCCAAGTTATTCCTGGGAAAGATTTTCTGCTTTTTGCAAATGCTTTGGTTTCTCAAAGCCTTAGTTTCCTCTTGTATAAAGCAGGTAATACATGACTTACCTTATATGACTGTAAAGATGAAAGAAGATTCTCATATCAAAGTGATCCATAAATGCTAAATAAAAAGCAAATAAGTGCTAGTGTTACGCGAGATGCAGATGAGTGTGGGCACAAATGTAGCATCGATTGGGACAAGTGCAATAAACTGGCAAGAAAGTTTGTGTCATTATATACAAAGAAATATCTTTACCCAATCAAGTCTTTTCATTATTAACAAACTAAGAACTCCTGATGAGTTTTTCTTCTTAGCACCTTGTCCAGTAAAGTATTAACTCACAAAGTATTGAGAAGAATCCAACACCTCAAACAACATTATTTGAGTGATTCAGATGATTATACCAATATAACTGCAAGTGATAGATCAGGAGTTGCAAAATATAAACTATGAGGTCAGATTATGTATGTACAGTGTAATCTGCACTACATGTATAATTATATACACACTATATCTGACGCTATAAAATGTCAGATAGTAAATATTAAGGCTTTGTAGACCATACAGTCTATGTGCAACTACTCAACTCTCGCTAAAGTGAGAAAGCAGCCATAGACAACACAGGCGTACCTTGTTTTATTGTGCTTCACAGATAATGTGTTTTTTACAAGACACTCTACCAGCAAAAAGATTACAACTTGCTGAAGGCTCACATGATGGTTAGCATTTTTTAGCAATAAAGTATTTTTTAGTTAAGGTATGTACATTGTTTTTTTAGACAAGATGCTACTGCACACTCAATAGACCACAGTACAGTGTAAACATAACTTCCATATGAATTGGGAAGCAAAAAAATTGGTGACTCGCTTTATTGCAAAATTTGCTTCATTGCAGAGGTTTGGAACCAAACCCACAATATGTCCAAGATATGCCTCAGGGACACCTCATTTTCTTGTGCTTTGCAGATATTGTGTTTTTTACAAATTGAAGGTTTGTGGCAACTCGGTATGGAGCAAGTTTATCAGCACCATTTTTCCAACTGCATTTGCTCACTTCATGTCTCTGAGTCACAGTTTGATAATTCTCACAATATTTCAAACTTTTTCATTATTATATTTGTTTTAGTGATCTGTGATCAGTGATCTTTGATGTTACTATTGTAATTTTTTTTTTTTTTGAGGAAGATTAGCCCTGAGCTAACATCTGCTGCCAGTCCTCCTCTTTTTTCGCTGAGGAAGACTGGCCGTGAGCTAACATCCGTGCCCATCTTCCTCTACTTTGTATGTGGGATGCCTACCACAGCATGGTGTGCCAAGCAGTGCCATGTCCACACCTGGGATCTGAACTGATGAACCCCAGGCCGCTGAAGCAGAACGTGCGAACCTAACTGCTATGCCACCAGGCCAGCCCCACTACTGTAATTGTTCTTGGGAGCCACAAACCATACCCATGTAAGACTGCAGATTTAATTGATAAATGTGTGTTCTGACTGCTCCACTGACCAGCTGTTCCCCTGCTGTCTCTCTCCCTCTCCTTGGGCCTCCCTGTTCCCTGAGACACAAAAATATTGAAATTCAGCCAATGAACATCCCTACAATGGCCTCTAAGTGTTCTAGTGAAGGAAGGAGTAGCATGTCTCTCACTTTAAATCAAAACTAGAAATGATTAAGCTTAGTGCGGAAGGCATGTTGAAAGCAGAGATAGGCCAAAACCTAGGCCTCTTGCACCAAACAATTAGCCAAGTTGTGAATACAAAGGAAAAGTTCTTGAAGGAAATTAAAAGTGCTACTCCAATGAGCACATGAATGATAAGAAAGTGAAACAGCCTTATTGCTGATATGGAGAAAGTTTTAGTGGTCTAGATAGAAGATCAAACTAGTCACAACATTCCCTTAAGCCAAAACCTAATCCAGAGCAAGGCCCTGACTCTTAAATTCTCTGAAGGCTCGGAGAGGTGAGGAAGCTACAGAAGAAAAGTTTGACGCTAGCAGAGGTTGGTTCATGAGGTTTAGGGAAAGAAGCCGTCTCCGTAACATAAAAGTGCAAGGGGAAGCAGCCAGCACTGATGTAGAAGCTGCGGCAAGTCATCCAGAAGACCTGGCTAAGAACTAATGAAGGCAGCTACAATAACAACAGGTTTTCACTGCAAACGAAACACCCTTATATTGGAAGAAGATGCCGTCTAGGACTTTCATAGCTAGAGAGGAGAAGTCAATGCCTGGCTTCCAAGCTTCAAAGGACAGGCTGACTCTCTGGGTAAGGGCAAATGCAGCTGGTGACTTTAAGTTGAAGTCAGTTCTCATTTACCATTCCAAAAATCCTAGGGCCCTTAAGAATCATGCTGAATCAACTCTGCCTGTGCTCTATAAATGGAACAACAAAGCATGGATAACAGCACATCTGTTTACAACATGGTTTACTGAATATTTTAAGCACACTGTTTAGACTTACTACTCAGAAAAAAAATTCTTTTCAAAATATTACTGCTCATTGAGGTGACATCAGAGTCATGGCAGAGTGAGCTTGCCCGGGACTCTTTCCCCTCCAACATACAACAAAAAAAGAGCAACCATATTCCAACAAAAAAAGATCATAATAGCACAGAAATCCTCAGAGACCCACAGCAGCCAAACAACAGAGGGTGGAGAGGCTGGAGCCCCTGTCAGAGGAGCTGGAATGGGGTAAGAGAGAACTTCACTCCCTCCCCTAAAGACTGGGATCACTGCTGCAGGAGGCTCACAGCGGGAAGGAGTTGGGGAGGGGCCGCGCATCCACAGGATCACCCAGAACTCCCACAGCCATGCAGCCCAGATGGAAGCCCTCTAATAGGGGAAAGCTTCCGCATGGGGTGACCTCAGCAAGCCAAAACCCCAGGAGAGCAGATAGCGAGAGCTGATCAGGAAACTGGGTCTACGTGGGACAGAAGGTGCCCTCCCTCCCCTAACCGATGCTGTGCTGGCCATCTTGGCTGAAGGCGGAGGACTCAGAGTATGCAGCTCTTGACCTCCATCTAGTGGCGACAGGCTGTAACTGCAACCAAATAATACCACCATGGGGAAGACCCATCCTTCCAGCATCCATCAATTCATCAAATCTCCAGACCACAGGGAAAACAAGCACCCAGAATTATGCCCTGAGGACTCAAGAAATAAGTAAACTAAACAAAAATGAATTCAGAATAGCTATAGTCAAAAAACTCAATGAGGTAAAGGAAATATAAAGAAACAAGTCAACGACTTCTGGAGTTACTTCATAAAAGAGATTGAAACTATAAAGAAGAATCAATCAGAAACACTAGAGATGAAAAATACAATGGATCACATAAAACAGAATACTGATTCCTTGAGTGCCTGTGTGGATGCCATAGAGGAGCAAATCAGCATAATCGAAGATAGACAGGCTGAATGGCTCCAGACAGAGGAAAGGAGAGAATTAAGAATAAAAAGGAATGAAGAAAATCTCCAAGAAATAGCCGACTCAATGAGGAAATGCAATATAAGAATAATTGGAATCCCGGAGGGTGACAAAAAGGAGAATGGAGCAGAAAGTGTGTTCAAAGGAATAATAGCAGAGAACTTCCAAAATCTAGAGAATGAGAGAGAAATATGTGTAGAGGAAGCTTTCAGGTCTCCTAGATATGTCAATGTAAAAAGACGAACTGCAAGGCATATAGTAGTACAAATGGCAAAAGAGAATGACAAAGAAGGAATACTCAGGGCAGCAAGGCAGAAGAAAAGAACCTACAAAGGAACCCCTATCAGACTTTCAGCAGATTTAACTGCAGAAACCTTACAAGCTAGGGGAGAATGGAATGACATATTCAAAACTTTAAAAGCTAACAATCTTCAGCCAAGAATGCTCTATCCAGCAAAAATATCCTTCAGATATGAGGGAGAAATTAAATCTTACCCAGACAAACAAAAGCTAAGGGACTTCATAGCCATGAGACACCCCCTCCACAAGAAATCCTCAAGAAGGCCGTCATACCTGAAAAAGAAAAAAAGGGAAAAAGGGGCCACAAAACACAGAGTAAGGAGACAAATAGATAGAATCAGAATAGGATGGCACATATACAACTTTAGCATTAGGATAAAGGGAAGGAAAACACCAAAAACAAAGACAATCTTACCACTTTAACCACAAACTCACAACACAAGTTGGAATAAGAGATGACAAGAATAACTTAGGAGGGAAGAAGGAAAGGGACTGAATCAGTTTAGGCTAAGGAAATAAGAGGCCACCAGAAAGTGGACTATGTTATACACGAGGTTCTGAATATAAACTTCAGGGTCTCCACTAACCTTAAAAACAGAACAGAGACACAAAAAATAAGTAAGGAAATAAGAAACTGCAGATGTCAATGGGTAGGCCAAAACACACAGGACAAGAAACAAAGGTAACGCAGGAAAACCGGAAAACAAGTGACAGGATGACAGCATTAAGCCCTCACGCATCAATAATCACACTCAATGTAAATGGATTGAACTCTCCAATAAAAAGACACAGAGTGGCAAGATGGATTAAAGAACAAGATCCAACAATCTGTTGCCTCCAGGAAACACACCTCAGCTCCAACGACAAACACGGGCTCAGAGTGAAGGGGTGGAAGACGATAATCCAAGCTAATGGCAAACCAAAGAAAGCAGGTGTCACAATACTTATATCAGACAAAATAGATTTCAAGATAAGGCAGGTAAAGAGAGACATAGAGGGTCAGTATATAATGATCAAAGGGACACTATATCAAGAAGAAATAACACTTATAAATATCTATGCACTCAAGACAGGAGCACCAAAGTTCATAAAGCAACTATTAACAAACCTAAAAGAAGATATTAAAAATAACACAATAATAGTAGGGGACCTCAACACCCCACTCACATCATTGGACAGATCATCCAGACAGAAAATCAACAAGGAAATGGTGAAATTAAATGAAAAGTTAAAACAGTTGGACTTAATAGACATATATAAAACACTCCATCCAAAAACAGCAGAATACACATTCTTCTCAAGTGCACATGGAACATTCTCAAGGATAGACCATATGTTGGGAAAGAAGGCAAGCCTCTATAAATTTAAAAAAATTGAAATAATAACAAGCATCTTCTCCAATCATGATGCTATAAAGCTAGAAATTAATTACAAGAAAAAAGCTGAGAAAAGGACAAAGATGTGGAGACTACACAATATGCTATTGAACAAGCAATGGATCATTGAAGAAATTAAATAAGAAATCAAAAAATATCTGGAGACAAATGAAAATGATAACATGCCATACCAACTCATATGGGATGCTGCAAAAGCTGTATTAAGAGGAAAATTCATCGCAATACAAGCACACATTAACAAACAAGAAAAGTCCTAAATAAGCAACCTCAAATTACATCTAACTGAATTAGAGAAAGAAGAACAAAGCCCAAAGTCAGCAGGAGAGAAATAATAAAAATCAGAGCATAAATAAATGCTATTGAAACAAAAAAGGCAGTAGAAAGGATCAATGAAACAAAGAGCTGGTTCTTTGAGAAGATAAATAAAATTGACAAACCCCTAGCCAGTCTTACAAAGAAAAAAAGGGAGAAAGCTCAAATAAACAAATCAGAAATGAAAGAGGGGAAATAACAACAGACTCCACAGAAATACAACGGATTATAAGAGAATACTATGAAAAACTATATGCCAACAGAATGGATAGCCTAGAGGAAATGGATAAATTCTTAGACTTTTACAATCTCCCAAAGCTAAGTCAAGAAGAAGCAGACAGTCTGAACAGACCAATCACAAGGAAGGACATTGAAACAGCAATCAAAAGCATCCCAAAGAATAAAACCCCAGGACCAGATCGCTTTCCTGGGAAATTCTACTAAACTTTCAAAGAGGATTTAATACTTATACTTTTCAAGCTATTCCAAAAAATTAGGGAGGATGGAACACTTCCTAACACATTCTACGAGGCCAACATCACCCTGATACCAAAGCCTAAAAAGGACAGCATGAAAAAGGAGAAATACAGGCCAATATCGCTGATGAACATAGATGCAAAAATTCTCAACAAAATTTTGGCAACCAGAATTCAGCAATACATCAAAAAGATCATACATCATGATCAAGTGGGATTCATACCAGGGACTCAGGGATGGTTCAACATCCACAAATCAATCAACGTGATACACCACATCAACAAATTGAGGAATAAAAACTACATGATCATCTTAATAGATGCAGAGAAAGCATTTGACAAGATCCAACAGCCATTTATGATAAAAACTCTGAACAAAATGGGGATAGAAGGAAACTACCTCAACATAATAAAGGCCATATATGACAAATCCACAGCCAACATCATACTCAATGGGCAAAAACTGAGCGCCATCCCCCTGAAAACAGGAACAAGACAAGGATGCCCTCTATCACCACTCTTATTTAACATAGTACTGGAGGTTTTGGCCAGAGCAATTAGGCAAGAGAAAGGAATACAAGGAATCCAAATAGGGAGGGAAGAGTGAAACTCTCGCTGTTTGCAGATGACGTGATCTTATATATAGAAAACCCCAAAGAATCCACTGGAAAACTTTTAGAAATAATCAACAACTACAGCAAAGTTGCAGGATATAAAATCAACTTACATAAATCAGTAGCATTTCTATACTCTAACAGAAAAAGAACTCAAGAACACAATCCCATTCACAATTGCAACAAGAAGAATGAAATACCTCGGGGTGAATTTAACTAAGGAAGTGAAGGACCTATACAATGAAAACTACAAGGCTTTCCTAAAAGAAATTGATGATGACATAAAGAGATGGAAAGACATTCCATGTACATGGATTGGAAGAATAAACATAGTTAAAATGTCCATATGTTATCTAAAGCAATCTACAGATTCAACACTATTCCAATCAGAATCTCAATGACATTCTTTACAGAAATAGAACAAAGAATCCTAAAATTCATATGGGGCAATAAAAGACCCCGAATTGCTAAAGCAATCCTGAGAAAAAAGAACAAAGCTGCAGGCATCACAATGCCTGACTTCAAAACATACTACAAAGCTACAGTAATCAAAACAGCATGGTACTGGTACAAAAACAGATGCACAGATCAATGGAACAATTGAAAGCCCAGAAATAAAACCACACATCTATGGACAGCTAATCTTCGACAAAGGAGCTGAGGGCATACAATGGAAAAAAGAAAGTCTTTCCAACAAATGGTGCTGGGAAAACTGGAAAGCCACGTGTAAAAGAATGAAAATTGACCATTCTTTTTCACCATTCACAAAACTAAACTCAAAATGGATCAAAGACCTACAGGTGAGACCTGAAACCATAAGGCTTCTAGAGGAAAATGTAGGCAGTACGCTCTTTGACATCAGTATTAAAAGGATCTTTTCAGACACCATGTCTTCTCAGACAAGGGAAACAATAGAAAGAATAAACAAATGGGACCTCATCAAACTAAAGAGCTTCTTCAAGGCAAGGGAAAACAGGATTGAAACAAAAAAAACAACCCACTAATTGGGAAAAAATATTTGCAAGTCATACATCCGGCAAGGGTTAATCTCCATAATATATAAAGAACTCACACAACTCAACACCAAAAAATCAAACAACCTGACCAAAAAATGGGCAGAGGAGATGAACAGACATTTCTCCAAAGAAGACATACCGGTGGCCAATAGGCACATGAAAAGATGTTCATCATCACTGATCATCAGGGAAATTCAAATCAAAACTACACTAAGATATCACTTTACACCCATTAGAATGGCAAAAATAACCAAAACAAAAATTAACAAGTGCTGGAGAGGTTGTGGAGAAAAAGGATCCCTCATACACTGCTGGTGGGAATGCAAACTGGTGCAGCCACTATGGAAAACAGTATGGCGATTTCTCAAAAGATTAAAAATAGAAATACCATATGACCCAGCCATCCCACTACTGGGTATCTATCAAAAGAACTTGAAATCAGCAATTCCAAAAGTCCCATGCACCCCTATGTTCATTGCAGCATTATTTACAATAGCCAAGACGTGGAACCAACCTAAGTGCCTATCAACTGATGAATGGATAAAGAAGATATGGTATATGTATACAATGGAATATTATTCAGCCATAAAAAAGAATAAAATCATCCCATTCACAACAACATGGATGGACCTTGTGGGAATTGTGTTAAGTGAAATAAGCCAGATAGAGAATGACAATCTCTGTATGACTCCACTCATATGAGGAATTTAAACATGTAGACAAAGAGAAATGATTGATGACTACCAGGGGAAAGGGGGTTGGGGGTGGGCACAAAGGGTGAAGTGGTGCACTTACAACACGACTGAGAAACAATAATGTACAACTGAAATTTCATAAGATTGTACATTATCATAAACTCAATTTAAAAAAGAAAAAATATTACTGCTCATTGACAACATATCTGATCAACCAAGAGCTCTGATGGAGGTGTACAATGAAATTAATATTCTTTTCATGCCTGCTAACACAACATCCATGCTGCAGCACATAGATCAAGGAGCAATTTTGACTTTCAAGTCTTACTTAAGGATAAATTTTATAAAGCTATAGCTGCCATAGATAGTGATTCCTCTGGTGATCTGGGAAAAGTCAATTGAAAACCTTCTGGAAAGGATTCACCATTCTGGATGCCGTTAAGAACATTCATGATTCATAGGAAGAGGTCAAAATATCAACATCAACAGGAGTTTGGAGGAAGTTGATTCTAACCCTCATGGATACCTTTGAGAGGTTCAAGACATCTGTGGAGGAAGTAATGGCAGATGTGATGGAAACAGCAAGAGAACTAGAATTAGAAGTGGAGCCTGCATATTGACTGAATAGCCGCAACCTCATGATAAAACTTTAACAGATGAGGAGTTGCCTCTTATGAATAAGAAAAATAGTGTTTTGTTAAGATGGAACCTATTCCTGGTGAAGATGCTGTGAACATTGTTGAAATGACAACAAAGGGTTTAGAATATTACAGAAACTTAGTTGATAAAGCAGTGACAGGGTTTGAAAGGATTAACACCAATTTTGAAAGAAGTTCTCCTGTGGGTAAAATGGTATCAAACAGCATCACATGCTACAGAGAAATCATTCATGAGAGGAAGAGTCAATCGATGCAGCAAACTTCACTGTTGTCTTATTTTAAGAAATTACCACAGCCGCCTGAACCTTCAGCAACCACCACCCTGATCAGTCAGCAGCCGTCAGCATCAAGACAAGACCCTCCGCCAGCAAAAAGAACACTGGCTGAAAGCTCAGATGGTAGTTAGCACTTTTAACAATAAAGTATTCTTTAATTAAGGTATATACATTGCTTTTTAGACATAATGCTATTGCACAATTAATAAACTACAATATAGTGTAAACATAAATCTTATACACTCTGGGAAACCAAAATATTCATGTGACTTGCTTTATTATGCTATTCACTTTATTGTGGTGGTCTGGAACTGAACGCACAATCTCCAATGTATGCCTATAGTGAACTTTCTTATTCCAAGAATTTGTAGGGTTTCTATTTAAGATTATATTATCTGCAAATAATGATTAATTCTTTGTTAATCATTGTATAAAATAAAATACGTCATTTCTTTTTTCCTTTTTAAATGCCATAGCCAGGATCACCAATATTGTATTGAGCAGTAGTAACCATAATAGCAAGTACTCATTGTCTTATTCCCAATCTTAAAGAAAATGTTTCAAAGTTTTCTCAAACTTTCAACTCAGTGATACAATCTAAGGCCACTAGTATGAAATATGTTCCCTTTGCTTATCTCGTTGCCAATCCCAACACTCACTCCCACTTCAACAACCATTTATAGCCATTGATGCTCAATTAAGATATTTCCTTTCTATTGCTAGTTTTCAATGGGTTTCATGATGGCTAATAGCTGAAATGTATCTCTCTATTAACAAAAGTATATTGAGACTTCTGGGGCTGGAAAACAATGGCAGTAGACTGATTGTAAATCTGCCCCTCAACCTCCCAAAACAACCATAAAATCAAGTAGAACAAATAAAAACTACACAAGGTTCATTCCGTCATTACTAGGAAAATACTGTAACTTCAAATTGCTTGTAAACAGAGGGAAAAAATTCGAGTAGGGCTCCTACCACCACCATAAGCCTGTGGGTATAGAGAGTGAGGAAAGAGGTTAAATAGCTCCAGGGGATGGCAGAATGGAGCAGAGGATTTAAAAGAAGCACAGACAGAATCTACAGGGGAAAAAAGTGAAACAATAAATGCAAAATACTGAACACAGGTTGGGACTTGGTAGATCATAGCCCTTGATTTAGGGAAAGGTTTGAAAATGTGTGCGATTGGGGCTGGCCCCAAGGCCAATGGTTAAGTTGGCACACTTTGCTTCAGTGGCCCAGGGTTTCACTGCTTCAGATCCTGGGCGCAGACATGGCACCACTCATTAAGCCATGCTGAGGTGGCGTCCCACATGCCACAACTAGAAGAACCCACAACTAAAAATACACAACTATGTACCAGGGGGCTTTGGGGAGAAAAAGGAAAAATAAAATCTTTACAAACGAAAGAAAAGAAAATGTGTGAGATCAAAGTGGCAGCCTCAGAAGCAGTGTTTCTGAGTGGAGAATCAGATATGAAGAAGAAGTGGTGAAAGGAAAAACAGGGAATGCAAGACTAGCCGAAAAGAGAAACAAGGCACCTGAACTCTTCTTCCCACTCGCACCAGCAAAATCCTTAAACTGCACAAAAATGGGTGGAACTAACAGATAAGGGCTCTGAAATGAAGAATTCTGTCCACTAAATTATTTGGAATAGGGCGTAGTAGTCCATGTCCATAAAAAAACTATTGCAAAAACTCAGAAAAAGTAAATTAAAGCCTTTCTGATGATGAAAAAGTCTCCCCCCAAAAACAAGCACAAAAATAAAGAGAAGAAATATCCTTTTAAAAGTGCAAGAGAAGATAAAAGTGACCTTAAATTAGAAAAGAAAAGAAATGAAGAAAAAATGATGGTAAATGTAACTACATTAAAACACTTTTTGTGGGACCAGCTCCATGGCCGAGTGGTTAAGTTCGTGCACTCTGCTGCAGTGGCCCAGGGTTCGGATCCTGGGTGTGGACATGGCATCACTCATCAGGCCACGTTGAGGCAGCATCCCACATCCCACAACTAGAAGGACCTGCAACTAAAATATACAACTGTGTACGGGGGGGTTTGGGGAGATAAAGTAGAAAAAGAAAACCCCACTTTTTGTAAGGTGATGTCAGCATCAAGGCAGAGTGAACTCTTCCCCCTACGATACAACAGAAAGGACATTCATACACCAACAGAGGACACTCATACAACAAAAAGATGTCTGAGAGACCCATGCAGCCATATTTCTGAAGATAGAGGTACTGAAATCCCCTGGAGGAGATGGAAGGAGGTAAGGGGATCTCCTCTCCCTCCCCCAATGGCAGTGACCCAGGGTGTGGGACTGCACGCAGCTCTGAGAGGAGAGGGGGGAGGGGCAGCCCTTCACAGGAATACCTTCACTCTCCAAATTCCCTCACAGCCTGTGAGAAAGCCCCACACAGAGGTGGCTAAGTTATTGCAGGGGCATCTTCATCAAGCCAGTGCCCCAGGAGAGCAGATAGCGAGGGCAGAGCTAGAACACCCCCCAGGATTGCACAAGTGAAAGAAAGCACCCCTACCAGCACCCGGCACTCCAATGCAGCAGGTTGGCCAGAGCACATGCGCATACAATAGAAAAGCAGCAGCTGTGAGGGAGTGAGCCAGGGCTGCAGTGGGCTCAGAATACGCAGTTCTTGACCCCCACCCAGTGGTGGCAGGTGGAAGCTGCAACCAGATACTACCACTGTGTGGAGGCACAAATCCATGCCATCAAGCAGTGTGAAAAAATGTATTAATACTCCAGACCAGAAGGAAAATAACAAGCACCAAGAAATCAATCCTGAAGGTACAGAAATTTGTAATCTAAATGAGAGAGAATTCAAAATAGCTATTGTTAAAAAAACTCAATGAGTTATGAGAAAATACAGATAGTTCAATGAAATGAGGAACTTCTTCACAAAAGAGATTGAAATTATAAAGAAAAACCAATCAGAAATGTTGGAGATGAAAAATACAATGAATGAGATAAAGAAAAATCTGGACTCCCTGAATAATAGAATCGATATTATGGAGGAGACAATCAGCAGTCTGGAAGAGAAATATAGAAATAGTTCAGATGGAGGAAGACGGAGAACTAAGACTAAAAATGAATGAAGAAATTCTCCAAGAAATATCCAACTCAATTAGGAAATGCAACATAAGGACTATAGGTATCCCAGCGGGAGAAGAGATGGAGAATGGAACATAAAGTTTGTTCAAAGAAGTAATCCCTGAGAACTTCCCAAACCTGGGTAAGGAGCTGGAAATACAAGTGAAAGAAGCCAACAGATGGCCTAACTATATCAGTGTAAAAGGACCTTCTCCAAGGCATATAGTAGTAAAGCTGGCAAAAGTCAATGACAAAGAAAAAATATGAAGGGCAGCAAGGCAAAAGAAAATAACTTACAAAGGAACCCCTATCAGGCTTTCAGTGGATTTCTCAGCAGAAACCTTACAGGCTAGGAAAGAGTGGAGTGATATATTCAAAATTCGGAAAGACAAAAACTTTCAGCCAAGAATACTCTATCCAGCAAAAATATCCTTCAGATACGATGGAGAAACAAAAACTCTCCCAGATAAATAAAACCAAAGGAAGGTCATCACCACAAGACCCTACCCCCAAGAAATTATCAAGGAGACCCTCATACCTGGGGGAAAAAAAAAAAACAGGGTCTACAAAGCCTTGAGCAAGGAGATAAGTAAGTAGGCAAAATCAGAAAATTGCAGCTCTCTAGCCGAACAGGTTAGCAAACGTTTAACTAAAACATTAAAGATAAGGAGAAGGAAAACATCAAAAATGAATATAATCTAATCATTTTAACCACAAACTCACAATATAAGATGGAATAAGTTGTGAGAATAATAACTTAGAAGGGAAAGAGGAGAGGGATGGAACCAGCTTAGTTTAGGGAAACAAGAGGCTATCAGAAAATGGACTATCTCATCCACAAGATTTTTTATACAAACCTCATGGTAACCACTAAACAAATAGTCAGAACAGAGACACAAATGATAAATAGAAAACTAAGAAAATCATCATAGACTACCAAACTGAATTGGTAGTCTGAAATACATGGGACAAGAAACAAGGGAAATGCAGAAGAACTGGAAAGTGAGCAATAAAATGGCAGCATTAAGCCCTCATATATCAATAGTCATTCTAAATGTAAATGAATTGCATTCTCCAATCAAAAGATGCAGAGCAGCAGGATGGATTAAAAAACAAGAACCAACAATATGCTGCCTCCAGGAAACACATCTCAGCTCTAAAGACAAACACAGGCTCAGAGTGAAGAGATGGAAGATGATACTCAAGCTAATAAGAAACAAAAGAAAGCAGATGTTGCCATACTTATATCAGACAAAGTAGACTTCAAGACAAAACAGGTAATAAGAGACAAAGAGAGGAAGTATATAATGATAAAAGGGACACTCTGCCAAGAAGACATAACACTTATAAATATATATGCACCCAACAGGAGCACCAAAGTACATAAAGTAACTTAACAAACCTAAAAGGAGATATTAACAACAATACAATAATAGTAGGGGACCTTAACACCCCACTTACATCAATGATAGATCATCCAGACAGAAAGTCAACACAGAAATAGTGAATTTAAGTGAAAAATTAGATCAGTTGGACTTAATAGACATATATAGAACACACCATCCAAAAACAACAGAATACACATTCTTCTCAAGTGCACATGGAACATTCTCAAGGATAGACCATATGTTGGGAAAGAAGTCAATCCTCAATAAATTTAAGAAGATTGAAATCATATTAAATACCTTTTCAGACAATAATGCTATGGAACTAGAAACCAGCTACAAGAAAAAACCTGGGAAGGGGACAAACGTGGAGATTAAACAACATGCTACTGAACAACCAATGGATCATTGAAGAAATTTTTTTTTTTTTGAGGAAGATTAGCCCTGAGCTAACTACTGCTAATCCTCCCCTTTTTGCTGAGGAAGACTGGCCCTGAGCTAACATCCATGCCCATATTCCTCTACTTTATATGTGGGATGCCTGCCACAGCATAGCTTGTCAAGCAGTGCCATGTCTGCACCTGGGATCTGAACTGGTGAACCCTGGGCCACCAAAGTGGAACATGCACACTTAACCGCTGTGCCACCAGGCCAGCCCCAAGAAATTTTTTTAAAAATCAAAAAACATCTGGAGGCAAATGAGGATGAAAATATGCCATACCAACTCTTACGGGATGCAGCAAAAGCAGTCCTAGGAGAGAAATTCATAGCACTACAGGCCTACATTAACAAATAAGAAAAATCTCAAATAAGCAATCTTAAACTACACCTAACAGAACTAGAAAAAGAAGAACAAACAAATCCCAAAGTCAGCAGGAGGGAAATAATAAAAATTAGAGTAGAAATAACTTAAATGAAACAAACAAACAAAAAAAAAAAACAGAAGAAAGGATGAATGAAACAAAGAGTCAGTTCCTTCAGAAGATAAACAAAGTTGACAAACCCTTAGCCAGACTCACTAAGAAAAAAACAGAAGTCTCAAATAAAGAAAATTAGAAATGAAACAAGAGAAATTACAATGTATACCACAGAAATACAATGGATTATAAGAGAATGCTATGAAAAACTATATGCCAACAAATTGGACAATCTAGAAGAAATGGATAAATACTTAGACTCATACAACCTCCCAAAACTGAACCAAGAAGAAATAGGGAATCTGAATAGACCAATCACAAGAAAGGAATTGAAACAGTAATCAAAAACTTCCCAAAAAATAAAGGTCCAGGGCCAGATGGCTTCTCTGGAGAATTCTACCAAACATTCAAAGAAGATTTAATACCTATCCTTCTCTAAGTAGTCCAAAAAATTTAGGAAGACAGAACTCTGACTAACACATTCTACAAGGCCCTCACCCTCATATGAAAGCCAGACAAGGACAATACAAAAAAGGAAAATTACAGGTCAGTATCATTGTGAACATAGATACAACAATCCTCAACAAAATATTAGCAAACCAAATGAATACATTAAAAAGATCATACACCATGACCAAGTGGGATTTATACCAGGGACACAGGGATGACTCAACATCTGCAAATCAATAAATCACCACATTAACAAAATAGGAATAAAAACCACATGATCATCTCAATAGACATAGAGAAAGCATTTGACAGGATCCAACATCTATTTATGATTAAAACTCTCAATAAAATGGATATAGAAGGAAAGTACCTCAATATAATAAAGCCCACATATGACAAACCCAGAGCCAACATCATACTCAATGGTGAAAAACTGGAAGCCACCTCTCTGAGATCAGGAACAAGACAAGGGTGCCCACTCTCATAATTTTTATTCAACAGAGTACTGGAGGTTTTGGCCAGAGCAAAGCCAAGAAAAAGAAATAAAAGTCCAAATAGGCAATGAAGAAGCGAAACTCTCACTGTCTGCAGATGACATGATTTTATATATAGAAAACCCTGAAGAATCCCTAGGAAAGCTATTAGAAATGATCAACAACTACAGCAAAGTTACAGGGTACAACATCAACTTACAAAAATGTTTCATTTCTATACTCTAATAACGAGCTAACAGAAAGAAAACTCAAGAATACAATCCCATTTACAATTGCAACAAAAAGAACGAAATACCTAGGAATAAATTTAAACAAGGAGGTGAAAGACCTATGTAACGAAATCTATAAAACATTATTGAAAGAAATTGATAATGACATAAATAAATGGAAAGAGATTCCATGCACATGGATTGGAAGAATAAACATAATAAAAACATCCATTCTACCTACAGCAATCTACAGATTCAGTGCAATCCCATCAGAATCCCAAAGACATGCTTCATGAGAATAGAAGAAAGAATCCTAAAATTCATATGGGGCAACAAAAGACCCCAAATAGCTAATGCAATCCTGAGAAAAAAAAAGCAAAGCTGGAGGCATCCCAATCACTGACTTCAAAATATACTACAAAGCTATAGTAATCAAAACAGCATGGTACTGATACAAAAACAGACACACAGATCAATGGAACAGAATTGAAAGCCCAGAAATAAAACCACACATCTACAGACAGCTAATCTTCAATGGAGAGCTAAGAACATACAATGAAGAAACGAAAGTCTCTTCAATAAATGGTGTGGGGAAAACTGGACAGCCACATGGGAAAGAATGAAAGCAGACCATTATCTTTCGCCATACACAAAAATTAACTCAAATTGGATCCAAGACTTGAAGGTAAGACCTGAAACCATAAAACTCCTAGAAGAGAATAAAGGCAATATGCTCTTTGACATCAGTCTTAGAAGGATCTTTTTGAATACCATGTCTACTCAGACAAGGGAAACAAAAGAAAAAATAAACAAGTGGGATTTCATCAGACTAAAGAGCTTCTGCATGGCAAAGGAAACCAGGAACAAAACAAAAAGACAACCCACCAACTAGGAGAAAATATTTTCAAATCATTTATCTGACAAGAGGTTAATCTCCAAAATATATAAAGAATTCACACAACTGGACAACAAAGAAACAAACAACCCAATCAAAAAATGGGCAAAGGATATGAACAGATATTTTTCACAAGGAGATATACAGATGGCCAATAGGCACATGAAAAGATGTTCAACATCACCAATCATCAGGGAAATGCATAGCAAAACTACAATAAGATATCACCTTACACCCATTAGCACGGCTATAATCACCAAAACAAAACATAACAAATGTTGGAGAGGATGTGGAGAAAAGGGAACCCTCATATGCTGTTGTTGGGAATGCAAACTGGTGCAGCCACTATGGAAAACAGTATGGCGATTTCTCAAAAAATTAAAAATAGAAATACCCTATGACCCAGCTATCCCACTACCGGATACTTATCCAAAGAACTTAAAGTCAACAATTCAAAGAGACTTATGCACCCTTGTGTTCAATGCAGCATTATTCACAATAGCCAAGAAGTGGAAGCAACGCAAGTGCCCATCAACAGATGATTGGATAAAAAAGATGTGGTATATATATACAATGGAATACTACTCAGCCATAAAAAAGAACAAAATCGTCCCATTTGCAACAACATGGATGGACCTTGAGGGAATTATGTTAAGTGAAATAAGCCAGATAGAGAAATATGAACTCTGTATGACTCCACTTATAGATGGAAGGTAAACATGTAGACAAAGAGAACTGATTGGTGGTTACCAGGGGAAAGGGGGGGTGAGGGGGAGGGCACAAGGGTGAAGTGGTGCACCTACAACATGACTCACAATAATGTACAACTGAAATTTCACAAGGTTGTAAACTGTCATAATCTTAATAAAAAGTAAAAAAAAAAAAAAGAAGAAGAATGAGGAAGGTCTGTATGAGCTGTTACGGAATGATTTTCAGAAGATGTTAAGTGAAGAGTAAAGTACAAAAGATAATGCTACCTTTTGTATAGGAAAAAAAGGGAAATTAAAATATACGTCTTTCTGCTTATTGGCACAAAAGGAAACACTGGAAGGGTAAACCAGGAAATAGTGAAGTTGGTTTCCTGTAAGAGGGGAGGAGGAATGGAGTGGAATGGATCTGAGAAGGAGTGATGCTTCTTTGGTCTACCTCTTTGTAATATTTTACTTTTGAGAGCAAATTAATATGCTACATATTCAAAAGGCAAAAAGAATGGAAAGGGGGGCAAAACCTAAAATGGAAATCAGACTGAAACAAATGAACCTACTGTATTTCAAATGAGTACTGTAACCATTCTGGGAAGCTGGGCAGGGAGAAGGGCTAAGAAGAACTAACTGACTTGTGGGCACGGTATTTGTCTATCTACCCTCAGTCCCAGGCAGGGTCGGGTGTGTGTTGTGGCAGGGATGGGGGATAAAAGTACAAACAAATCCTGAACTCTTTTTAGTACTTTTGCTTATTTAGTTGTATGGGTGGAGCAATTGGGAAACTATTTTAGATATATTACAGGATTGAAATAATGAATAAATATGTTGATATCGCTGGAGATGAGAGTCCTCACTGTGGAAGATGGTGCATACAAACATGGAGATGAAGAAAGCAAGAAACAACCCTGTGGGGATTAATTGGCATTGAAATTATTGTTTTGAACTCATGATTTCTAATATATGTGTATAAGGATATGTATATGTTATATGTATAGGCATATGTCTATATAGGCATACGCATAACATATACATTATGTACACATGTATTTATGTTTTATATGTATCTTTGTAGGTGTGTGTAGGTATTTGTGTATATACATACATATATTTTCAAGGCTGTCCACTGAAAAGACCAAGAAGCAAAGACTTCTTGTAGCAAAAGACTTCTTGAAGCAAAGACTTCATTCCAGTAGCAAGGAGCACATGTAGTCTCGAATCTTGGTCTCGTCCCTCTTCCCACTAAAAAGTCCAGGGCTCAGAGAAACAGCTGATCTGAGGGCTGAGACAGGGAAAGTATATGTCTTGCTTGCTATGCCAGAAAGTAAGAAAGGCCAAAAAAAACACATAGAGGTGTGTTACAAGGACACAAAAGCCAACTTGAAGGAGCTCCCACTGGCCAAACCTGAGACATTTGATCCTCAAATAATTACAATAATAAATTATAAGCCACTGGAGAAAAATAGGATCATGAGTCCACATCAATAATTAATAAAGAAAGAGGAGAGGTGGAGCAAAATGGCGGGGTGAGCTGACCCGGGATTCTCTCCCCTCCAAAATACAACAAAAGATTGGAAGAACTGAATTTCAGAGAATAAACATAATGCCAGCTCGTTAGAGACCTACAATACGAAGAAGGCGGAGATCGTAAACCTTGCAGACGGCCTTGGAGGCGCTGGAACGGTAGGAGAGAACATCCCTCCCTCCCCTAAAGTCTGCGATCGCTGCGGCACGGGTCAGGAAGGAGCGGGGGAGGGGCCGTGCGACCGGGGGATCATCCAGGACTCCTGCCGCTGATTCAGTGGAGACCCGCTGATGGGGGGAAAGCTTCCGTCCTCAGGGACCCTATAAATCAAGGGCCTTGGGAGACCAGAGAACAGAACTGATCTGAACCCAGACCAGCGCGTGTGAGTAACAGCCCCTCCCCCCCCAGCGAAGCCAGTGGGCGCAGCCATCTTGCCCCAAGGCAGAGAGCTCAGAACACACCGCTCTCGACCCCCATCTAGTGGTGACAGGCTGTAACTGCAACTGAAGTCTACCACCATGAGAAAAAACCGCTCCTCTACCATCCAGCAATTTATAAAAGCCCCAGACCAGAAGGAAAACAATAAAAACATAGAATTAAGTCCTGAGGACTTGGAATTAGGTAAACTAAGTGAAAATGAGTTCAGAGCAGCTATAATCAAAAAACTCAATGAGGTAGAGAGAAAGAGAAACAAGCCGAGTTCTGGAGTTACTTCACAAAAGAGATTGAAATCATAAAGAAGAATCAAACAGAATTACTTGAGATGAAAAACACAATGGACCAGATAAAACAGAATACGGATTCCCTGAATGCCCGTGTAGACAACATAGAGGAGAAAATTAGCATAATCGAGGACAGACAGGCTGAATGGCGCCAGACAGAGGAAGAAAGAGAACTAAGAATTTAAAAAAATGAGGAAAATCTCCAAGAGATAATGGATTCAATGAGGAGTAAGAACATAAGGATCATAGGAATTCCCGAGAATATGGAAAAGGAAAATGGAGCAGAAATTGTGCTTACCGAAATTACTGAAGAGAACTTCCCAAATCTAGGGATCAACGGAGAAATGTGTGTAGAGGAGGGTTTCAGATCTCCTAGATTTCTCAATGTAAAAAGACCTACTGCAAGGCACATAGTAGTAAAGTTGGCAAATAGGAATGATAAGGAGAGAATACTCAGGGAAGTAAGGAAAAAGAAGAGAATAACCTATAAAGGAGCCCCTATCAGACTGTCAGCGGATTTCTCTACAGAAACCCTACAAGCTAGGAGAGAATGGAGTGATATATTCAAAGCTTTAAAGGATAAAAACCTTCAGCCAAGAATACTCTATCCAGCAAAAATTTCCTTCAGATATGAGGGAGAAATTAAATCTTTTCCAGACAATCAAAAGTTAAGGGAATTTGTAACTAAAAGCCCTCCATTACAAGAAGTCCTCAAGAAGGCTCTCATACTTGAAAAAAGAAAGAAGGGAGAAAGGGCACACAAACCACAGACTAGGGAGACCGATGGATAGAACCAGAACAGGATAGCAAATATTCAACTATAGCATTAGGGTAAAAATAAGGAAACTACCAAAACAAGGACGATCTTAGCACTCTAACTACAAATTAATAAGACGAGTTGGAATAAAAAATGAAAATAATTATTTAGGAGGGGAAGAGCAAAGGGTCTAAATCAGTATTGGTCAAGTAGGTAAGAGACCACCAGAGAATACACTATATTATACACGAGATTCTAAATACAAACTTCAAGGTAGACACTAAAATAAAGTACAGAACAGAGTCACAAATCATAAATAAGGAAAAATCTAAGAAACCCAGCATAAGAAATTGCAGTATTAAATGGATAGTCTAAAGCACACAGGAAAAGAAACACAGGAAAACAAGATAATGAGCAACAGATTAACAGAATTAAGTCCACATACATCAATAATCACTCTCAATGTGAACAGATTGAACTCTCCAATAAAAAGACACAGAGTGGCAAAATGGATTAAAGAACACGATCCAACAATTTGTTGCCTCCAGGAAACACACCTCAGCCCCAAGGACAAACACAGACTCAGGGTGAAGGGGTGGAGGACAATACTTCAAGCAAACAGCAAGGAAAAAAAGGCAGGTGTTGCAATTCTCATATCAGACCAACTGGATTTCAAAATCCACTTGGTAAAGAGAGACACAGAGGGACAATATATAATGATCAAAGGGACACTTCATCAAGAAGAAATAACGCTTATAAATATCTATGCACCCAACACGGGAGCACCAAGATTCATAAAGCAACTATTAACAGACCTAAAGGAAGATGTTAAAAACAACACAATAATAGTAGGGGACCTCAACACCCCACTCACATCAATGGACAGATCATCCAGACAGAAAATCAACAAGGAAATAGTGGAGCTGAATGAAAAACTAAAACAATTGGACTTAATAGACATATATAGATCACTCCACCCTGAAAGAGCTGAATACACATTCTTCTCAAGTGCACATGGAACATTCTCAAGGATAGACCATATGTTGGGAAACAAGGCAAGCCTCTACAAATTTAAAAAAATTGAAATAATAACAAGCATCTTCTCAGATCATGGTGCTATAAGGCTAGAAATTAATTACAAGAAAAAAGCTGAGAAAGGCACAAAGATGTGGAGACTAAACAACACACTACTGAACAAGCAATGGATCATTGAAGAAATTAAAGAAGAAATAAAAAAATACCTGGAAACAAATGAAAATGATAGCATGCCAGACCAACTCATATGGGATACAGCAAAAGCTGTATTAAGAGGAAAATTCATCGCAATACAGGCACATCTTAACAAACAAGAAAAATCCCAAATAAGCAACCTTAAAGCACACCTAACTGAACTAGAGAAAAAAGAACAAATGAAGCCCAAAGTCAGCAGAAGGAGAGAAATAATAAAAATCAGAGTAGAAATAAATACTATTGAAACAAAAAAGGCAGTAGAAAGGATCAATGAGACAAAGAGCTGGTTCTTTGAGAAGATAAATAAAATTGACAAACCACTAGCCAGACTTACAAAGAAAAAAAGGGAGAAAGCTCAAATAAACAAAATCAGAAATGAGCAAGGAGAAATAACAACAGACTCTGCAGAAATACAACAGATTATAAGAGAATACTACAAAAAACTATATGCCAACAGAATGGATAACCTAGAGGAAATGGATAAATTCTTGGACTCCTACAGTCTCCCAAAGCTCCCTCAAGAAGAGGCAGACAATTTGAACAGACCAATCACAAGGAAAGAGATTGAAACAGCCATCAAAAACATCCCAAAGAATAAAACCCCAGGACCAGATGTCTTTCCTGGGGAATTCTACCAAACTTTCAGAGGATTTAATACCTATCCTTTTCAAGCTATTCCAAAAAATTAGGGAAGATGGAACACTTCCTAACACATTCTATGAGGCCAACATCACGCTGATACCAAAACCTGACAAGGACACCACGAAAAAAGAGAACTACAGGCCAATATCACTGATGAACATAGATGCAAAAATTCTCAACAAAATTTTGGCAACAAGAATTCAGCAATTCATCAAAAGAATCATACATCAGGATCAGGTGGGATTCATACCAGGGACACAGGGATGGTTCAACATCCGCAAATGAATCAACCTGATACACCACATCAACAAACTGAGGAATAAAAACCACATGATCATCTCAATAGATGCAGAGAAGGCATTTGACAAGATCCAACAGCCATTTATGATAAAAACTCTGAACAAGATGGGCATAGAAGGAAACTACCTCAACATAATAAAGGCCATATACGACAAACCCATAGCCAACATCATACTCAATGGGCAAAAACTGAACCCCATCCCCCTGAAAACAGGAATGAGACAAGGATGCCCTCTATCACCACTCTTATTTAACATAGTACTGGAGGTCCTGGCCAGAGCAATCAGGCAAGAAAAAGGAATAAAAGGAATCCAAATAGGGAAGGAAGAAGTGAAACTCTCGCTGTTTGCAGACGACATGATCTTATATATAGAAAACCCCAAAGAATCCATTGGAAAACTCTTAGAAGCAATCAACAACTACAGCAAAGTTGCAGGGTATAAAATCAATTTGCATAAATCGGTAGCATTTCTATACTCCAGTAATGAGCCAACAGAAAAAGAACTCAAGAATACAATACCATTCACAATCGCAACAAAAAGAATAAAATACCTTGGGGGTAAATTTAACTAAGGAAGTGAAGGACCTATATAATGAAAATTACAAGGCCTTTCTGAGAGAATTGGATGACAACATAAGGAGATGGAAAGACATTCCATGTACATGGATTGGAAGAATAAACATAGTTAAAATGTCCATTCTACCTAAAGCAATCTACAGATTCAACGCCATCCCAATCAGAATCCCAATGACATTCTTTACAGAATTAGAACAAAGAATCCTAAAATTCATATGGGGCAACAAAAGACCCCGAATTGCTAAAGCAATCCTGAGAAAAAAAGAACAAAGCTGCAGGCATCACAATGCCTGACTTCAAAACACACTACAAAGCTACAGTAATCAAAACAGCATGGTACTGGTACAAAAACAAATGCGCAGAACAATGGAACAGAATTGAAAGCCCAGAAATAAAACCACACATCTATGGACAGCTTATCTTTGACAAAGGAGCTGAGGGCATACAATGGAAAAAAGAAAGTCTTTTCAACAAATGGTGCTGGGAAAACTGGAAAGCCACATGTAAAAGAATGAAAATTGACCATTCTTTTTCACCATTCACCAAAGTAAACTCAAAATGGATTAAAGACCTAAAGGTGAGACCTGAAACCATAAGGCTTCTGGAAGAAAACGTAGGCAATACACTCTTTGACATCAGTATCAAAAGGATCTTTTCTGACACCATGCCTTCTCAGAGAAGGGAAACAATAGAAAGAATAAACAAATGGGACTTCATCAGATTAAAGAGCTTCTTCAAGGCAAATGAAAACAGGATTGAAACAAAAAACAACCCACTAACTGGGAAAAAATATTTGCAAGTCATATATCTGACAAAGGCTTAATCTCCATAATATATAAAGAACTCTCGCAACTCAATCACAAAACATCAAACAACCCAATCAAAAAATGGGCTGGAGACATGAACAGACATTTCTCCAAAGAAGATATACTGATGGCCAATAGGCTCATGAAAAGATGCTCATCATCGCTGATCATCAGGGAAATGCAAATCAAAACTACACTAAGATATCACCTTACACCCGTTAGAATGACAAAAATATCTAAAACTAATAGCAGCAAATGTTGGAGAGGTTGCGGAGAAAAAGGAACCCTCATACACTGCTGGTGGGAATGCAAACTGGTGCAGCCACTATGGAAAACAGTATGGAGATTCCTCAAAAAATTAAAAATAGAACTACCATGCGATCCAGCCATCCCACTACTGGGTATTTATCCAAAGAGCCTGAAGTCAGCAATCCCAAAAGTCCTGTGCACCCCAATGTTTATTGCAGCACTGTTTACAATAGCCAAGATGTGGAAGCAACCTAAGTGTCCAGCAACAGACGAATGGATAAAGAAGATGTGGTACATATATACAATGGAATACTACTCAGCTGCAAAACAGAACAAAATCATTCCATTTGCAATAACATGGATGGACCTTGAGAGAATTATGTTACGTGAAATAAGCCAGCGAGAGAAAGATAATCTGTGTATGACTCCACTCATATGAGGAATTTAAAATTATGGACCAAGAACAGTTTAGTGGATACCAGGGGAAAGGTGGGGTGGGAGGTGGGCACAAAGGGTGAAGTGGTGCACCTACAACATGACTGACAAACATTAATGTACAATTGAAATTTCACAAGATTGTAACCTATCAATAACTCAATAAAAAAAAACAGTTAAAAACAGAAAAAAAAATAATTAATAAAGAAAAAAAGAAGAAAAGAAAGGAAAGGAATCCAGGCTGCTATATCGAAAAAAAAACCTAGCTTAGACGGCTTAAACAATATTCTCACAGTTCTGGAGGCTGTGAAGTTCAAGATCAAGATGCCAGCAGATTCGTTGTCTGATGCGGGCCTGCTTCCTGGTTCATAGACGGCAGTCTTCTAGCCATGTCCTCATGTAGCGTAAAGGGGAACGGAGCTCTCTGGGGTCTCTTTTATAAGGGGACTAATCCCATTCGTGAGGGCTCCACCCTCATGACCTAATCATCTCCCAAGGCCCCATCTCCTACTGTGACCAGATTGGGGCTTAGGATTTCAACATATGAATTTTGGGAGGACATAAACATTCAGTCCATTGCATTCTCTCCCTGGCCCCCCAAAATTCATGTCTTTTTCACAGGCAAAATACATTCATTCCATCCCAACAGCCCAAAAGTCTCATCTTATTCCCTCATCAACTTGAAAGTCTGAAGTCCAAAGTCTCATCTAAATATCATCTAAATCAGACATGGATGAGACTTGAGGTACAATTCATCCTGAGACAAATTCCTCTCCAGCTGTGAACCCGTGAAACCAAAGAAGTTATGTGCTTCCAAAATACAATGGTGGAACATACATTCTCATTCCAAAAGAGAAAAATATGAAAAAAGAAAAAGAATGATAGGTCCCAAGTAAGTAAAAAAGCTAATGGGTCAAATTTAGTTAGACCGTAAGGCTTGGAAATAATCATACAGGACATACATTCTCATTCCAAAAGAGAAAAATATGAAAAAAGAAAAAGAATGATAGGTCCCAAGTAAGTAAAAAAGCTAATGGGTCAAATTTAGTTAGACCGTAAGGCTTGGAAATAATCTTCTTTGGCTCGATGCTCTGCCTTCCAGAGCCACTGGGGTGGCAGTGTCATCCCCATGGCCAAAGGCTGACTAGCATATGTGGAGGGAATGCTGGATTCATTCTGTAACCATGATGGGAAAGATTGAATCAGGCAAGAATCATCAATGGATGCTAAATCTAGGGGGAAATTTTGATGAGAAACACTATATTTGCATGGTTTTGAATTGTCTCCCCACATACAGCTTATTAATCGCAAAGAAGAAAAAAGAATTAGCAGTGGAGAAATTGCACAACACCTGGACCAGATAGTCAAAATCACATCACCAATGAAGGACGGATGGACTACTGTGTGCCTCCAGAGGTGATATCCTGAAAACACGTCACCTACACAGTATCCCATCCGAGAATGCATAACCTTAATTTAAATAAAGGAAGCACTGAACAAATACAAAATAAAGAATATTCTATTAAAAAAAAAAAAAAAACTGGGGCCGGCCTGGTGGTGCAGCAGTTAAGTGCACACATTCTGCTTCGGCGGCCCGGGGTTCACTGGTGTGGATCCCGGGTGCGGACATGGCACCACTTGACAAGCTATGCTGTGGTAGGTGTCCCACATATAAAGTAGAGGAAGATGGGCACGGATGTTAGCTCAGGGCCAGTCTTCCTCAGCAAAGGAGGAGGATTGGCAGCAGGTGTTAGCTCAGGGCTAATCTTCCTCAAAAAAAAAAAAAAAAACAGAACAAAGCATCAGAGGCAGGGAAATACACTCTTCAAGAACGTTAATGTCATAAAAGATGGCTGTGGAAATGTTCCAAGTTAAAGGAGGCTAAAGACAGGACAACTAAACACAATACCTGAGCCTAGACTGGATTCTGTCCTGGAGGGAAAAAAAATACCCTAAAAGACATCATTAGGTCAACTGACAAATTTAGAATATGGATGGTAGATTAAAGTATTATACATTTATGAGTTGTAAATTTATGTACTGTTGTTACATAAGAGAATATCTGTATTTTTAGGAAATATACGCTGAAGTATTTAAGTGGTAAAAGGCCATGACATTTATAATTTACCCTTGAAAGTTTCAGAAAAAGTATTATATACACACACACATATATAATTATATATAGAGACACAGATATAATTAACCGTATAGACATGCATATATAAGGATATGTACGCATGTATGTGTGTGTGTGTATATATAGAGAGACAGAGAGAGAAGGAGAACAAATAAGACCAATATTAACAATAGGTGAATCTGGGTAAAGAGTGTTTTTTGTACTATTTATGTTTTTGCATCTTTTTGAAAGTTTGAAATTATCTCCAAATAAAAAGATTTTTTTTTAGATCATGTCATTTTTGTTCTTTAGTCTGTTACTGTGGTAAATAACATTGCTAGATTTTTAGACGTTGAACTATCCTGCATATTTGCGATAAATCCTCTTAGGACAAGGTATATTTTCCTCCATAAACAATGTATTTTTACTTTTTATTCTTATCAAAGATATACATTCATATAGTTTAAATAGTGAAAAAGGTCATCAAAATTGCAAAAAAGAGCAGTCTCTTCCCGAAAGGGAATCACTTGCATCTCGTTTACCAGGCTCTCTCAGTATTTATCCCGATTCTCCACATACAGTGTTCGATTTTTCAGTTTTGGGAGCCATGTATTGACTGCCCACTGAGGAGAATGAAGATCTGCGTTTCCTCCCTTGCTCCTCCCTGCGCACAGAAGCTCCCCATCCTCCCTTCAGAATGCTTATCATTGCGGTTAGAGCAATATTCGGGGTTTACAATTTCATAACTTTTTCAACCCTATTCACAACTGAGCCGTATAATAACCTATGAAGTCCTTCCCTGTACAATTTTTGTTTTCCCAGTTATTATTTGCCCTGTTTCTCATTTTTAACATTTAAATACTCCCCATTAATTCAACTCCAAACTCTTTGCTGTTTGTCCCGACCGCCTCTCAATGTGGTCAACTATATCAATTAGTCCATCAGTTTCACCTTCTTGAAGCGTCTTCTGTAGCTTTCAGAACTTCTTCCGTCTGGACTGGTTGCATCCTCTCTGTGGCATAGCTGTCATCATTAGATCTCCCTTTACCACTGTCCTAGAGATTCCCTTCGCTCCTCCTTTACGATGGTCCTCCTGTTTCTGTACCCAATGCCGGCCTCTTCCTTCATTTATACCCTCATTTTGGTGGAGCTTCCTGAGAAATGCTTCAGGCGAGGCATCACAGGCTGAGTTCCCCTGGAAGCAGACTCTGAAACAAAGATTAACGTACAAAGGTTTTATTAGGATCAACATCTATGGAAGAGAAGGAAATAAAGCAGAATTGAGCAGAAGGAGAAGGTGAGCTATGATGAAGTCGGAATGAGCGCCTCAGCTGACTCTGGGCAGTTCTGAAACTGGATGTTTTAGAAGCATTAACTCAAAGTGAAACCTAAGACCCTTAGGTTTAGCACGTGAAATGGTAGGCAATACGAGAGATGTTATTAAAGACACCACACTTGTATAATGCAAACTTTACATTCATTTTCCTTCAACAAGTTAAGCAGGGAGCAAGCCAATAGAGAGGGGCAGAGGTGCAAGGGACACGTAACCTTATCTGAAGAGCCAATCCCTCTCTTTCTCAGCTGCTGCAGACTCCTAGCCAATATGTCTGTGGCTTCTGCTAGCAAAATTTTCTGCCCCCTCTGCACAAGAAGATCGGAGCCACCTAACAGTCTAATCTGGATGTCACAGTCTACAGTCAGCGATCTGACAGTCTCTGAGAGATCGTGAGAGCCAGATGCTCTGATCAATGCGCAGATTCCACGGCGATCAGGCATTTGTATCAAAACTTTCACCAGGGGAGCTGTGGAGTTGCACTACCCAGGAGTCTGGGCACAGATCCTCATGAGTAATTCTACTGGCTTCCTTACAAACACAAACATGTTGCTTACTCAATTTCCAGGTGAAAACATATTTTCCACCTTTGAGAAACTTTTCTCAAAAATATATTCAAAACCAAGTTTTACATAATTATGTTTATGATTTTTTTTTAAGAAAAACATTTACGATTTGACAAAATAAGGTGAAGAAAACTCAAAACAAGTTGACTTTTAGGGGGAGGAATAAAGCACACTTTACAAATATTTATAAACATCATACTGGGTGGCCCTTTAGAGTTTTCCTGAGTTGGGAAAAGGAGACAGGCCTTCATATCCCCATGCTGAGAAGTCACTGCATGCAGGCTGTCCCGGGAAGGGAAAGTGACTCTGGATAAAGCACCCCTTTTTCATCCCCATAAAGGGATTTTATATATTTTATTTAACCCAATATATCCAAAATACATTATGAACATGTAATCAATATAAATATTAATGAAATATTTTACTTTTTTTCACATTAAATCTTTGAAGTGTGACGTGTATTTTATACTTGCAGCACATTTCAATTTGGACTAACCACATCTGAAGTGCTCAGTAGCCACAAGTGGCTAGTGGCCATCATCTTCAACAGCACAGCCCTAGATGGTGTGTTCTTATATGCACCAGGATCTATGTACAAAATGTTCATTACAGAATTTTTTTTTAATTGCCTAAAACTGTAAACACCCCAAATGTCCATCGACAACAAAATGATAAATAAATGGTATAATTCAAACAAAGGAATGGTATAAACTAGAATGAGGCACAAAAATGTAGATGAATCTTACCAAAAAAAAAAAGTAAGAAACAAAACAATACCTATCACTATTTGGCAACCACCAGAGTAATAATTGTTTCAGGCCAGAATGATCAATGAATGCTAAAACTAATAGGCAGAAGTTTGGTGAGACACAGGATATGTACATAGTCTCAAAGTATCTCCCCACAAGATATTTATTATTTTTCCTTCATAATTAATAACTTTATAGTGGAGAATCTTAGCAGATACCACCTTAACTACATGATCAAAATGAACATCAGTAATGGTAAGTATTTCCTTAATAACATCGAGGTTGAGACTGACAGAAACTTAATTGCTAAAAGCAGGTAGTGTTGAGTTCCTGGGGTTCATGAGGGAGAGCCCAGTGACCAGTGCTGTTACTTAGGAATAAGTAGAGTCACTGTATACCTACTGCAGTTTACTCCAGCCCTACTGAGTATCACTGCCCAATGGTCTCTTAACTAAATTGATGAAGGTGGGAATGAAAGGAAGTGATAAATATGGGATATTATAAAGGAACATCAATACAAATGAATGGACATGGGAGCAGTATGGACACCTCAGTATCTCATCTCCTCTCATGTTTTAATCCAGAAGGTCAGAGTCCTAAGGACTGAGCAATAACAACTATAGTATCAGTCAATCTGTATTGAGCTCCTGCTATGTGTAAGACTTTACCCGTGTTAATCTTCACAACCACCCTAGGAAGTAGATATCATTACTGAGAACACTGGGAGACAGAGTCATTAAATATTTGCCTAAGATTCTACGTGGTAAAACCACTCCCACTGGAATTTACCGTTAGTGAGTTACGTGGCCCCAGATTACATCCTGACCCCTGACGTTCACCGATTGGTCGCAATGAGGCCCACAAGGTGCAGGTGAGTGGATCACCCAAACTTAAGGAACAAGTCTTTTTTTTTTAAAAAAAAGATTTTATTTTTCCTTTTTCTCCCCAAAGCCCCAGTACATAGTCGTGTATTGTTTTAGCTGTGGGTCCTCCCAGTTGTGGCATGTGGGACGCCGCCTCAGCATGGCTTGATGAGTGGTGCCATGTCCACACCCAGGATCCTAACCGGCGAAACCCTGGGCCGCCGAAGTGGAGCGTGTGAACTTAACCACTCGGCCATGGGGCCAGCCCCCAGGAACAAGTCTTTTGATAATGGTTCAGTTGTATTATCTTTGGCTAGAAAACATGAGCCATTATTAGTATATCATGCAATCTAAATGCAATTGTTGGGACAGTAGAACTTGGGGACAGAATTTGCCTGCCTTCCTAGGATATGCACCCAGTGTTACCTGAACCTCTGTGGCCCTAACTCTCATCACAGTGTATTGTAATGACTTGGTGAAGATAGAGTTTGGTCTTCCCGTTCACTGCGGCTCCTCCAGCACAGCGCCTGGCGGGTGGAAGTCACCAATTTAATCCCAAACAAGCCAATCTGAGACTAGCACAAACTCCCTAACCTCGCCGGTCTGTCTAGTCATCAAGATTTTCTCTAGTTTCTCTGTAAAGTACCATACAGGATTCTATGTATGGAACTTAAAAAAAAAAGGATGGAAAGTTCAAGTTTACTTTAGATACTGTAGTTTAGAATTTAAACTCCTGTCCTTATTTTGGAATGTCACTTTAGATACCTTTATGTCTGGTTTAGAAAAAAGAGCTCATGACTGATCTTATCCACTTGAAATTTTTAAGAAATATTTTAGCCAACAATTATTTATCCAGGCTTCTGTGCCTGGCAGTGCATTGTGTAAAATAAATCTAGAGACATTTAAAATGTTTAACTTGTTAAAATTTTTTTGAATTAGTTATACTTCGACATGATTCAAAAGCTTAAAGAGAGAAAAATTCTCCTCTCACCTCATCTTCCAGCTACTTGTTTCCCCTTCTTGGAAGCAACCAGGATTATTTAATTTCATACCCTTCCAGAAACATGTTTGAAGTGTACATAAGTATATATGTACAAACATTTTTTCTCTCCTTCCTTACACAAATGGAAACACGTCAAAAACATTGTTTGATACCTTTTTTTGTTTTTTCACTTAACAATGTTTTGGAGATCACTCTCTAGCAATACAGGTAGGTAGGATTTTCTTTTTCTTTTTTACGGCCAAATATTATTCCATTGTATATTTGAGAATAGCAACACAGCAATAATGATAATGACATTTAATATTTACGTCATAGCTAAACACTATTCTCACAGTCTTACTTACATTGGCATGTTTAGTCCTCAACAATACTATGAGATAGGTAGGATTATTATTCCCATTTTGCAGAGATGGTAACTGAGGCACTGTGTATTTAAATAACTTGCCCAATGTCACAAAATTAGTAAGTGATGGACAGGACCAGCTACCTAATTAGAAGGGCCCAGTGCAAAATGAAAATGTGCGCAGGGAGAAAGTACCATTAAAGGTACTAAAAATATAAAGCTTTCTTGTTTCTTTCATGGTCTCTGTTTTGATTTGTCATGGTGTTTTTTATTTGCTATTTAATGTCATCTAAGGAAAGAAAAATTAAACATTTTTCTGTCTTCTATGTGCATATCTCCTCCGTGCATGCGTTTGCTCCATCGCCCCTTCACATACAAAGCCCAAGTTCAAAAGTAAAACTGCTAAGAATTTCAAGATGACAACAGCAGAGCATGGGGCCCTTCTAAGTGTGGGGCCTTATGTGACTACACGGGTCACACGCCCATGAAGCTAGCCCTGGTGACAGATCAGGATTCAAATCATAATTTATTTAACCAGTCCTATAACGAAGTGCATTCAGGTGTTATTTTCTTCATCTTTTGATATTACAAATAATGTTTGTTGAAAAACAAACTAATAACCATGTACATAGAGATTGTCTAAAAATTTGGAAGTAGGGGAATATTTATTATACTTTAAAAATTTTATTATGCTGTTAAAATATGCTCTGATATAATCTTAACTATATTCTCTGATTAACATTCAAGCCTTCTTCCTCATGAACAACTCCAGGATAAGAATGAAATAAACAGCTCCATGTTTCCAGATTTTTCAGAGAATATATCAGTAAGATAAATTCAGGGCATAAAATAGTCCCTGCCACAGAGTAGGTGCTCAATAAATATTTGAGGAATGAATGAATAAATTCCTAAAGATGGAATTGCTGAATTAAAGGGTATTTGCGTTTATAATTTTGATGGCTATTGCCTAACCGCCCTCCATAGATATCAGAACAACTTATATTTTCACCAGTGATGTATAAAAATGGCTATTTCCCCTCTCCACTGCCATATAATGTGTTAGCAAATGTTGTTTATCCTCATGACCTGTTAGATGAAAATAGTATCTCAGGAGAGTTTTAAATGCATGTCTTAGTGAAATTGAGCATCTTTTCATTCATTTAAGAGCCAATCTTCTTCTTCTTTTTTTGGTGAGGAAGATTGGCCCTAAAATAATGTCTGTTGCCAATCCTCCTCTGTTTTTGCTTGAGGAAGATGGTCCCTGAGCTAACATCTGTGCCAGTCTTCCTCTATTTTGTATGTGGGATGCTGCCACAGCGTGGCGTGATGAGGAGTGTGTAGGTCTGTGCCCAGGATCCGAACCCGTGAAGCCCAGGCCGCCGAAGCAGAGCACGTGAACTTAACCACTATGCAGCCAGGCTGGCCCCTAAAAGACATTCTTATTTTTCTGTGAAATTTCTGTCATGTCTTTTGTCCATTTTTCTACAGAGTTGCTGTTTTTAAAAAATATTTTCATTGTGAGATATAACATATATACAGAAAAATATATAAAACTTTTTGGGTATATTTTAATAAATAGGTACACAGCAAATACTTGTGTACCTATCACCTGATCAAAAAATAAAACACTGCCAACCCCTAAGAACAATCCCCACTCCCAGTCAAACAAAACTCCCTTGGCCGTCCACTGGCTCTCCTGACTTTTATTGTGTTTACTTCCTCTTCCTTATAATTTTACCACCTATCTATGCGTCTCTAAACAATATAGTTTAGTTTTGCCTGCTTTTGAACTTTACGTAAATGGCATCGTACTATATATATTCTTTGTATCTTGCTCTTTTCTGGGTGTTCAATATTACCTTCGTCAAAATTTATTCATGCTGTTGAATATAACCATAGTTTATTGATTTTCATTGTACAAATATACCACAATTTAAACATTTTATGCTTGGTAGACATTTGGGATGTTTCCAGTCTGTGTTACCGAGGAACAATGCTCCCATGAATATTCTTGTACAGTAATCCTGACACTTAAAATTCTGCATTTCAGTATAATGTATATCTAATAATGGGACAGCTGAGATAGAGTAGGCATATCTTAAATTTTATTAGATTATATCAAAGTCTTTTCTAAAGTGGCTGTACCAGTTTACACTCCCACTAGCCAGGTACGAGGATTGCTGGGTTTTATTTATTGATTTGTAGGAGGTCCTTATATACAGCATTATGGAAATTAGCCCTTTGTAATATGAGCAGCGAAAAATTTTTTCTGAGTTTACAATCCCTTTAAAGAGGCACTGATGTTCTTTCACCCTAAAGGAATGAAAATGTAGCTGGAAAAAGTATTCTAATTTTGAAGCATTTAAATGAATACCAAGTGTTCTTGGTTAGCCTTCTTATTGCTCTTAATTTGCTGTTATACATGTCATTAATACAAATAATCATACCAGACATTTTCATGGAATGCCCTGGAATATATGAGGCCAAAGATGATAACAATGATAGTTAAAACTTGAGTGTTTAAACTGTGTCAGGCACTGTTTCAAATCCATTATAGGTGTTATCTAATTTAATCCTCACAAAAAACCGAGGAGACAGGTACTATTTTTTGTCCCATTTTACAGATATATGAAATAAGTAGCTGGGTTGAAGATGTTTTCAAGGGCTGATCTAAGCAAAATTAATAAACTCAGAGAAAAGATTCTTTTTTAACTGACAAAGATGTTTTCTCTTTATAATTTTTTTTTCCTTCTTGGGAATGAATGATACGCCATCCTGGGCTCCTTTTCCCATCTTCTCAGACCTGTAACATACCTTGTAGCTTTCTCTCTTTTTTTTTGAAGAAAGGTAAGATGTACTTATCTTTCTTCCAACCCTTATTCATAATCCTTGTTCTTTGTGTCACAGGGACATGGGACATCTGTGGCAGGACTGGGAACCAGAGAGTGCCGTGGCAAGTGGGGAAGAGGAAGAGAGAGACAGAGATGAGGGGTGACGGGCAGGGTCTCATTCTTGCGTGGGTGTGTGGAGGGTGAGAAGGATGATTTTTTTAGGGTAAAGTTTCTTAACCTGTGGTCCACAGATTAGGAGATCCATGAACTTGGATCAGGAAAAGTAATATGCCTTTATTTTTGCTCAAGTCCAACAGAAAATTAGCATTTCCTTCAATTACGGATGGAGACAATAAACCAAGTAGAATTAGCAGTCTCTGTGGTCTTGTCACCAATAGAAATCATACATATTTTTTCCTATTATATGATAGTTGAAGATATCTTGAAATATTATTTATGCTCATTTACTACCTCAAAATTATGATGGTCATTAGGCTTGCCATTATATCTTACTATTTAATACATTAATATAAAGCACATATATTACTATATCACCCTTTAAAAAATATTTTGAAAATTGTATTTTAATATAATTGGTTTCCTCTGAATTCCTTTGCATTTAGAAACATTCTGAGGAGTCCATATGCTTTACCAGACTGCCAAAAGGGTTCGTGGTGTGAAAAAGTTAAGAACTCCGCTTTATGGGTGTTTTCTTGGCTTTCATTCTTATTGAATGAGCCTAAAGACGGCCCCTGAAGTGAGCCTCAACACCATGAGGCTCTCATAATTTTATTGTTCTACTTTTCCAGAGACTTTTTCTCTCTTAACTTTCAAGCCTCTTCAATATTCTGTTTTTCTTACCTCACCGACCCTCTTTCTGTTTCTTTTCATCCTCCTGACTGTAAATGTAGGTGTCTTTGTTGCACGCCTACGAGAAGTTTATTTTTTAGTACGTCACTGACCACCATATTTAGGTGCGGAACCCTAAATCTCCGCTGGTCCAGATTGTTCACCCTCTCCCCGGTTCCATGCCTCCAGCGGCCTCTGGGATGCCTCCTCTTGGTTTTACCACTGGCATCTGGAACTGAACATGTTAAAAACTAAGATTCCTCCTCAAACCTGCGTGTTGTCTCACTTTGCCCGGACGACCATCTTGTCTGTCTCCCTGGTTTTACGGCCTTAGAATTATTTAAAAATTTACATCAACTAATTAAAAAAAATAGGAATCTTTGTGAATGGTCCCCAAATCAAAGGATACAAAAGGATATGCAGTGAAATAAAAATCTTCCTCCCACCAGGCCCCTTCCACACTCAGCTCCTCTCCCAGGAGGAAACCACTGTTGCCAGCTCCTAGAGGAATTTTTGATTCCTTCTTATATTGGCTGTATCTCAAAGTCCTTCCCTGTCTGTGAGATGTGTGCCCTTTCCTTTCCAGGCCCTCGTGACCTTCTCTCTGGTTGACTTTATATGTAAGTATTTGTATGTGTATATTTTATACACATATATAAAATCTCCCCCTATGGCCTTCCGGCTTGAGTTTTCATCACGTCGCTTCCTGGATGAAGAACCTACAGGGGTGAGGGGCCGGGGTTGGGGGTGATGGAGAAGAGGATCTAAAGGGGACTTAGGTAGGGGGTTCGGAGTGACAGATTGGTGAGAAGCTCTACCAGGATTCCTATTTCTATTCCTCCCATCTCCGGGCCCCTCCCAGTCCTCTCGTCCCAGTGTCTCTCGCTTCCAAGAGCCGAGACAGAGACAGAGACAGCGAGATATACAGAGACAGAGACGCCGAGGCACCAGCATCCCTCTCCCCCTTCTGTCCCGCCCCACCGCTCTGACGGACATCCGCCATTAGCCAATGGCGCTCACGATATGCCCCGGAAGGGCCAATGAGAGACAGAGGAGGGCGGAAGATTCCCCGCCCCCACTTCTAGGCTTGGTTGAGCCGTGCAGGTAGGTCCGGGGCCGGGGGAGCAGCCGTTGGCACTGGTGCCCCGGGGGGTGAGGGCGCGAGTCCGTAGGGGTGATGGTGGGAAAGGGGAGGCGGCCCAGACGGGGAGAGCCTGCGGGGGCGGCCCGGCCGGGAGGCGGGGGGCCGAAGGGCCCGGGGAGCGGGCGCCGCCGAGGGCCCTGGAAGCGGCTGGGCTGGGGGAGCGGGGACGCGTGTGTGGGGCACGGGTACCCCCGCCCCGCGCCCACCCGCAGGCCTGGGCCGCGGACTGCCGGCCGAGGGGCCAGGGGCCTGGTGCCCCGGGGGGCGAGCAGGGCTGGGCCCCGGGCCGGGGGCGCCGAGCAGAGTCCGGGGCGCCAGGCCGAGCCGAGGTGGGACGGACCGACGCCGAGAGGAAGGGAAGCTGCATCCCGCGGGCCGCCCCTCCTGAAGCGAGCCGGGGCCACGGCCGCAGGCGCCCCTGCCGGAGCCCGCTGCCCCCCGCGCCCCCTCCCAAACAATGGGGTTGGGGCAGCAGGAGTCGCCCCTCTGCGGGCAGGGGGGTAGGTTTGGGACTGGGGTCCACGGTGGGGGAGGGGTGGGGAGTCGGGCTCTCCCCTTTCTCCTCTCCCCTTGGTTTTCGCGGTGGGGATCATGGAGGAGCTATTAAAGCCTCCTGAGACGGGTCAAGAGTCAACCCCGCCCCCCACCCCGAAAGAAAAAAAAAAAAAAAAAAAAATCCGACGAGCGGTGAGGAAAGTGATGCCAAGTCTTCGAAGCCGAAGTGACAAACGCATAGCAAGAACAAATCCACTCCAGAGGTTTTTATTTTTAATTTTTCTTTAAAATGAGGGTACTGTAGTCTTCGATTTTTAGAAATTTATTTTACAGAGGTGGGTGCTGTTATTTTTGTCCCTACCCGGGCAAGCCTCCATTTTAAGCGAAGCAGTAACTGGTTAAGCTGGAATTTTCATTCAGGCCGAGGACTTGAACAAGGATTCTACAAGAGGTCATTTAAGCCGTCCTCCTACCTCCAGGCAAACTTAATCCTCAAAATTAAGTTGTTTGGTCTGTTTTTAAAAATCTCTGGGAAAGAAGGGTCTTTTATTTGCTTCTAGCACTTCAGTCAAGAATAGATTTTATTTTTCACATAGAATTGGCTCTGAAACTTAAGCTTAATAGATTTTAGGACAATTGGAATGATCAGAAAGGTTTTAATTTAGTAAATAAAAGGCAAGGGTCTTTCTTAAAAGGTCAGTTAAATGACTTTTCAATAGTGTTTCTGAAGTACCCTGGACAATCATTTTTCTGTCTGGGATTTTGGTTTTCTAATTTTTTGGTAAGCAGTTTTGTGTTATCAAAAATATGTGTTAGACATTTAGTACAGTTTTTATGTAAATATATTTCTACATATGTATGGGGATACACATACACACATTTGCCCTTTTCCGAAGGGGACTGTTTTTTGTACATCTTTTTTGGATGGTGAGGCAAGTAGTACTTCAAATCTGTTTCTAGATAGCTTAAACTATTTGCTTGTTCTTGATTAGTTTTTAGTCTAAATGAAAATCCTCTCTTTCAGATACCTTCTTGAAACAAAAAATTTTCCTACCTGCTTATCCTTGGTGACTGAAGGATTACTAAGACTCCCTTCTTGATTATTTCTGAGTATTGTCTGAACTATTCCTGACACTATGAATGCTATGTGGGTGCCTCTTAAGGTAAGACATGTTAACTTCTTAAACTAAAGGCCTCATTTTATTTCTTTTTTTTTTTAGAATTGAGAATATCCTAATTCTTAAATTTGCAGTTCTTCAACCCTCTTTCTGACACTCTTTTCCCCTCAAAAACTACTATTGTGTCTGCTTTCTAGGACTGCTCGGCTACTCCTTACTTGGTATTGCTACTATTTTTGATGATTGGTGTTAAAATATTAATGAATTTCTCAAATTAACTTCGTTATAATGATGTGTTTGTTATTTAACTTTAAATTGGGACAACCTACATAGTTGTACAATTCTGTTCCAATCTCAGGAGGATGGATTGGCAATTCAGACATCCAGGTCCACTTTCAGTCAAAGGTACTAGGGTGTGTCCCACTCTTGCGAATGTGTAGCTGATTCATATGTTACAAAAGATGTGTCATTAACCATTTGTTTACTCTGAAACTTCAGGTAGTATGTTAGAACATTCTAGGAGCTCTTGGTTTACATGTACAACTCTTGCAGAGTTCTCCGGCTGTTCCCTAGTCCTTTGCATGAGAATTTACACTGTTTTTCTCAACAGGTAGCACTTTGTGCCAAGTTTAATCTCACAGGATAAACCTCTTTTGGGCAGTGTGGACAGATGATCTTTGGATGAAAAAGCTCTTGTTGATACAGTGGTTCTCCAGTTCTTGGCTCCTTCTAATCTCTTGTACATAGGTGGCCAAAGGACGCTCCGTTAGGAGTAAGCAGAGGGCAAAGCTTAAGACATACATAGGGAGGAAAGTGGGAGGAAGGATGGAGAAAGATAAGGAGTGATGGAAGCCCTCCAGCAGCTTCACCAGGCGACACACGTTGCCTTTCTTTGGAGCTAGATAGTAGCGTAGGTAAGATTGTCGTGTAGTAATCTGCCCCGTGGAATTTCAGATTAATGCAGTGAATAAATCAGAGAATAATACAGTCTATGTCACTGAACTGTTTGGACCGTGGGAAATCTTTAGGTAAATGCAGACTGAGATCTCATCTTCACTTCTGTTCCAGCTGCTATTGTTGGATAGTGAGTGCTTATGTTAGTATAAAGGAAGACAAAATGACACAGTTTTTCCAGCCATTATCCCTGTAGGGTTGGAGGGCTTGCATGGGGAACCCAGCCAGAAGTCCTGAACCCGTAGGAATTGGAGGACCTTGCACAAAAGTATTTCTCTTTGGTACCAAGTGTTTAGTGCCAGGACCCGGTGGCCTCTGTCCTCTTTAGGAAGCAGGCAAGGGGATATCAGCGGGTGCTGGTTCTCTAGAAATCCAAGGAATTTGGGATCAATACATTGGATTTTATTTTACAGTTTCCTTGGTTTTAACTAATGTAGGGTACATAGAGGCCTGCTTTTTAAGTATAAATGATGTTTAAGATTTTTCCTCTAAATCTCTGAACCTGGGGTATTATAGCTCCACAGTAACCCCGGAAGTTGTATGAAAGGCCTCTGGCATGGCAGGAATACAGAATGGAAGTCAGTGCTCCATACTGTGTGAGTTACCACCTGTTAACTACTTAACAATGTAGTTGTGTGGCCCCTTTAATTTTATGTTCCCTACCAACCCTTTGATCAGTGGAAGACCTCTTCTGAGTCTAAACAATTTTTTATTTGCTAACATTTCCTTCTCCTTTTGTTAACTTAAAAATTGTAGCGTTTGATCTGGGCAGGAAAAAAAGGCACTTTTTTGAGGGAAGAGGATAGCATAGAATTTATAGGACAGAAAATAAAAAGGGAGAGGGAGAGCTTTGTTCTCTTTTTCAGTGGTGAATGTCCTTAAAATGTTTCTGAGGTGTATTTTCAGATTATAGCTACTTATTTTTAAGTAAAAAAAGAATGGCACGCTAATCAAAATGTATACTTTGGAGCCAAAATGTTCGTTTTCTAGTTTTTACTCTTTGTTTCTGATTATCTTATTTCAGAATGAACTCTAGTTCTGTCGGGCGTTACTTAAATGTTAGACCTGAACATGCGCTTGTTTCCATGCTTGTAGAAAATAGTGCTAATGCTCACCCTTTTCACAACCCAAATACCAAGGAAAAATAACTGCAAAAAACTCCTCAGTATAAGGCGTCTTTGTTAATTAGAAGTTCCCATGAAAATTATTTACCCCTTTTTCTCTGTATCAGGGGTCTACAGCTTTTTTATTGCTAGCCCTGACTAAGCAATGTCAGTGATGTGTGATGTTTCTAGGGCTGGTTCTCGGGGCTGGGGCGTGGGTGAGATGGGAGAGGAAGGGAGGAGGAGGAGAGTTGGGCAAGTTGGAGAAAAGAGCAAAGTGAAGATGAGGAGGCAGAGCGAAGAGATGTGTGGTCTTTGGTGTGTGATATGGTGCCACCATCAGCTGTTAGGCACTGCCGGTTGCCTTACATGCTAGACTGGACTGTGATGAAAGAATTAAAAAGTATTCTTGACGAACAAAAAGACAATTAAAATATTCAATATGATGTGGAAAGATCTCCATAATAGAAAGTCAAGTGATAAAACCAAGATGCAGAATGGCATGTATGATATGTTGCCTTTTATGTTTTTTTTTTTTTAAAAAAAGGAGAAAAGAAAATTTGTATTGGCTTCTTGTATATGCATTAAAAAAAACTTTAGAGGAATAAACAAGGAAATGGTGACAGTGGTTGCCTGTTAAGCCTAGGAACTGGGCAGGTAGAGGAAGCAGTGGGAAGGAGACTTCTCACTGTATTATATTTTTTTATACTCTGATGTTTGTATCAAAATCAATAAATTAAATACAAAATTTAAAAAACCTTAAAAAACAGTATCTCAGTCCCTCCATCTTTTCTTCTCCTCTTGTATCTTGAAGTCAGAAACAGCAAGGGGCCACCAGTGAGAGAGCAGAGAGCTCTTGAGCGGAGGTTGAAGGGCTACATACACAAAGGGTACCATAGTGTAGGACGCATGTTCTCCTGGCCTCTTGAAGAAGTTAGAATTTATAGATGTATGTTTCTAGTATTGAATTGCAAGGTCAAGCATTAAAAAATTTACTTGCTTTTTAAGTTTTAGTTCAAAAAGAGTTTCATTGTTTATTCGTTCCCCTGAGTTAGCAATTAGAGACACTGTCATGTTCTTGGTTGTGTGATCTTGGGCAAATTTTTAATCTTTCTGAGATTCAGGGTCCTCCTTTGTGCTGGAAATAATATTAACATTTACTTCAGAGGATTGTTGTATATATTATATCTGTAGAGGACATAATGTCTGGCTCAGTGAACTGCAACTGTTCTTATAATAATTACTGTTAGTAATAGTTCCTTATAGCCTTGTGGTAAGAGTGGGGGCTCTGGCTGATGGTTGGCAAGTTCCGTAACCTCTGAGAGCCCTGGTGTCCTCATCTGTAAGAAGGGAATAATTACAGTACCTAGATCTTAGGGTGGACTTTGTGAGGACTAAGTGAGTTTGTTGATGCAAAGTGCTTAGAATAACTCTTAGTGTGTGCTCAATAAACAGGAGCTGCTAATTTTCTTGATGGTTGTTTGCTAGGGCTGCTGTAACAAAGTGCCACAAACTGAATAGCTTAAACAACAGAAATTTATTGTCTCGACGTCTGGGGGCAGGAGTGTGCTCCCTCTGAAGGTGCCAGGGCAGAACTGTCCCCAGCCTTCGTCTAGTTTCTGGTGGTCCTTTGGCCTGTGGCAGTGTAACTCCAGTCTTTACACAGAGTTCTCCCTGTGTGTGTCTCTCTTCAAAATTTCTCCTTTGTAAAAGACAGCAGTCATATTGGATTAGGGCCCACCCTAATGACTTCATTGTAACTTGATTACCTCTGTGAAGACCTATCTCCGACTAAGGTCACATTCTGAGGTACTGGGGGTAGGAATCCAAAATATCTTTTTTGAGGGGACACAGTTCAACCCATAACAACATCCAGTAGCCTTGTACACATATGTCACTCATCATGGGTGGCAGACCCTCAGCACTTATATGTAGGAAATGAAGATTTTAGTACAAATTGGTTAACATGATTTGAAGAAGTAGATTATTTCTTTAGGCTTTTCATGTATTTATCTTTGATATGTATAGATTTTTGTTATTGAAACTTGAGATTTATATAAAATCAAAACTTTGGAAGGTAAGATTTTTTTTTTAGCTATCAGTAAAATTTTGATTTGAAAAATTAAGGTCAAGATTTCAGTCTTGCTCACCATTTCTTTTTTCTTTTTTTTTTTAAAGATTGGCACCTGAGCTAACCACTGTTGCTAGTTTTTTTTTTTTTTCTGCTTTATCTCCCCAAATCCCCCAGGTACACAGTTGTATATCTTAGTTGCAGGTCTTTCTAGTTGTGGCATGTGGGACGCCACCTCAGCGTGGCCTGATGAGCGGTGCCATGTCTGTGCCCAGGATTCAAACTGGTGAAACCCTGGGCTGCCACAGCGGAGCGCGCAAACTTAACCACTCGGCCATGGGGCCAGCCCCGAAAGTTCAAACTTTTTAATATAAAATGTAGACCCTGATGATCTGGCTGCTGCTGACCTTTCTGTTTTGTTTTTAAACCTTACCTTTCACCATTGGCCTCTATGTACCTTTATTTGATGGTTTCCTTTCCAGAAACTTCTAGTGTTGAGACTTAAAAAGGTTATAATTCAGGTGAAAATCTTTCTAAAAGGTATTACCTGCTTCTCTGCCTCCTTAAAGAAAGCAGCCTGTGCAAAATTTTATCTTTTAATAATAATCCAGAATTATTGAAGATCCTCACTATGCCCATCAGTTAGTGTACCATGCTGAAATATCACATACCTTTGGAAACCATGAAATATATGGTATTAGTGGACTAGTGTGTATGTATTACATACTCTTGGGCTATTTTTTATATTCTCTTGTCTGTTATTATCTACTTTCGTGATCTCCTACCTTAGTGTCAGGCTGTTGTTGTCCTTGTTCTAGCCTCCAGCAGCTCTGCCCTCTATTTTAATACTTTCTTTCTGTGGTAGGTTAGGATACCAGCCAACTAAGCTTATATAAACTATTTGCCAAGGAGGAATCTTTAGTGATGGCTGGAGGGACTTTTCTATGGATAAAATATGTGGAGAATGACAGCTTTTTGGCAGTTCAGTGCAAAATGATGTGGTTTTGCTTGTGTGCGTTTTATGGAGAGGAAGGGTCCGTTGCTCTCATCAGATTTTTGCAGTGGTCTGGGACTGCTCTAGATACATATGTATTGTGAAATTGCTTTGTCAGTTGTCATCAGAGGCTAGTTCCCAGATTCCTTCTCCTGTGTCCCTATCCTGAAGTGAAGAAGTTCTTAGTAGTGGGGAATTGTTTGGGCTGTGGAAGGAAGGGCTGTTCGACCAGGCCGTAGAGAGTGCTGAGCAGGCCGAGGCAGAGCACCAGTGGTATGGGTTGGAGTGGAGGAGAGAAGTCAGGTGGTGGGCAGGAGAGCAGTTCTGGGTGTTGTTGGCTGGTTTGCTCCAGAGGATAAAGGGAGTAGCCATAGTAAGTTCAGGAAGCTCAGAGAATATATTCAGGTATTTGATTTGAAGGAATTGAAAAATACTATCTTTTGTTTTTTTTGAGGAAGATTAGCCCTGAGCTAACTACTGCCAATCCTCCTCTTTTTGCTGAGGAAGACTAGCCCTGAGCTAACATCCGTGCCCATATTCCTCTACTTTTTTTATATGTGGGACGCCTGCAACAGCATGGCATGATGAGCGGTGCCATGTCTGCACCGGGGATCCGAACCGGCGGACCCCAGGCCGCCAAAGCGGAACATGTGCACTTAACCACTGCGCCACTGGGCTGGCCCCGAAAAATACTCTCTTTTAAAAAAAGTCTTTTTTGTAAACAGTCTAGTAATTTTAGTTTTTGTTAGATTTTTTTCTTGCTTAGAAATCATCTTGTGAAATGTTTGCAACCTAGAGCATAGTTTAATAAGTGAGACAACCAGATGAGAGTGAAAACAGGGGTAAAAGAATCAAATACAAAATATAAATTAACGTTATGTTTTCTTCCTCCTTGTAGGGACCTCTCACTGTTCACTTGTCTCTTCCCACCCAATTTTCAACTTCCTATTCCTGTTGGCTTTTGTTCCTTAGCTTATAACATACTCAAATCTCTTTCACTTTTTAAGAGTACAGAACCCTTAAACCGCAACCACTGGTCCCTGTCCAGTTTTTACCTACGTGTTCCACTGAACCTGCCCTTAAAGAGTCATCCCTATTGCCAAATTCAGAGGCTCCTTTTCTGCCTTGCCTTCTGAGGCCCCTTGTAGTCTCTGACACTGTGGACCGTTCCCCCTGACTGTGGTGGTGGTGGTCCCTCCTGGCCTGTTGTCTTCATTTCTGAGAGCATTGTAGAGTAGTGATACGGAACATGACTCTGGAGCCAGACTCCTAGATTCAAATTTTAGTTCTACCACTTAATTGTGCAACCTTGGGAAAGTAATTTAACCTCTCTGTGCCTCAGTTACTTCATCCAAAAACTGGGGGAAATAATAAAATAATAGCACCTACCTCACAGAACTGTTGTGAGGAAGAAATGAATTAATGCATGAAAAGCACATAGAAGAGTGCCTGGCACACAGTGAGGTACAAGTGATGTGATTGCTGGCTCTTTCTGTCATCGTTGTCAGCTCTGGCTGCTCTTTCTCAGTTTTCTTTGCAGACTCTTTTCCTCACTCATGTCGGTGTTTGCGTTGTCTTGCCCTCTCTCCTCTTACCCTGTGCAGTTCCTGGGAGATATCTTAGGTAAGTTTGTGTTTCACATGGCATCCATATACTGATGATTTGCAAATGCTTTTCCAGCTCTGCATGATCTCCTGATCTCTAGTCCCATACACACAGCAGCCTCTTGGACATCTCTGCTTGCATGTCCCATGTTCATTTCAAAATGACCTCATCATCTGTTTTCCCAAGTCTGACCTCTTCCTCTATTCATGTGTTGGTGAATGGTACCATCACCCACCCAGTCAGTGGAGTCAGGATTCCTTCTTGTGGCAAATTAGTCACCAAGTTCTTGATATCCTAGCTCGTAATGTTTCCCTACTCACCCCCACTTCTCCCTTCTGAGTTCAGCCCTTCATCACACTTTGCCTGCACGACCTTCAGTTGCCTGCTCATCATTCTTGATTACCTTCTTTCTTCCAAGTTGCTGCCAAAGTGATCCTTGTATAGTGCAGATCTCATCATATGATCATACACCTCCTCCCCTGCGGCTTACCTGGCTTTCAAGTTCAAATGCTTTTGCCAAGCACCTAGGCCCTTGGCGATGCGGGCCCTGCCAGGTCATCTCTGCTCCTTCCTGAGCGCTTTGCACTCACTGGTGCGGAATTGCTTGCAGTTGCTTCTGTGCGCCTTGTTGCTCCTTTGCCTCTGGGCCTTCAAGCAAGTGTAGCCTCTGTTTAAAATGCCCTTCACCCTGTTCTAGAAGCTTACTCCTCCTAGTTCTTTAATACCAGTGATGTTAATAACAGTAACAACAGTAGCCGACACTGGGAGCTTCCTGTGTATCCAGGCATTGCCTTTGAGTGTGTGCATACCTAGCACCACTTCTCTTGTGCAGTGATTACAGGTTGTCATCTCTTACCAGCTTAGTGTCTGAGTTCTTTGAGAGTAGGGGCTGTGTCCTGTCTTTTATCATCACTGCTTGCCATGTGATGGGACTTAGGAAATATGTGTTGAATGAATGGCCTAAAGGCTGTATTGCCCAACCTGTGAAGTACATCTTTAGGAGGGTATCAGTGGAAAAGCTGAGTTAGTCACATCCATTTGCCAATCCTGACCTTACCCTTTGGAACTATGGACCCACTTTGTTCAGTGTAAGTTTCGGAATAAGGATTACAAAGCGTTTTTTTTTTTTTTTTAAATAATCTTCCATTGTATGATGAAGGGCAATGTGTGTTTTTGTTTTCTTATTTTTGCTTTTGAAAAAGAGAGCCAGTTTGCCAACAACCCAGTGTCATCTGGTAGCCGGAACGTTTTCACATTATTAGAATAAAGTATAGGGAAATGAATGTTATTTAGGCTTGTGATACAGGTAGTGTATTTGGCAGTGAACTGATTATAATTTTAGAATTCTTTATGACGTTAGTTCTGATATAGTAGTGATCAGGTGTCCCATTTCTTCTTCTCCATCACAGCTCTGTGAAGTATGAGTTTATACATATAATGTTTTGTCTTTTGTCACCGTGTATAAATTGTGTATGCAGCAACAGTCCAGAAAACAGACCAGCTTGATTGTAGCCTACAGTTTATTTTTATCTAGGTCTTGATTGTGGTAGTAACTTTTTGGCCAGCAGGGGGAGCAGAAGTTCCTGATAACATTGCTCCATCTCACCTGGTTTTCAGAGTTTTGTTAGAGCCAGAAGAAAGCTAAGAGCTGTGCTGACACAGGACATGATCAGAGTTCCCAAAAAAGAAATACAGATGACCAAGAGGCATATGAGAAAGATTTTTATTCTGATGAGTAATCAAAGGAATGCAGGTTAAAATGATGTACAGTTTTTTTAACCTATCATATTGGCAGTTAAACTATGCTGTCAAAGGTAGTTAGGGGGCAGTTTCCCAAACTGCTGGTAGACGTGTGCATTGGCCCAAGTTTTCTGGAAAGTATTTTGGCAACAAATATTGAAAAATCTAAAGATGTCCTTTTACCCCAATAATTCCACTTGTAGGAATTTATCTTACGGAAGAAAAAAATAGAGATACATAGAAAGATTTGTGAACAAACATAGTCATTGTAGCATTATTTATACTAGTGAGAAGTGACAATCAACTTAAGTGAAGTGCAAGATTAATGGATAATAATTATGGCATATTTAAAGGTGGTCAATTATAGCCATAAAACAATATTTTGGAAGAACTTTTAATGTCTTAGAATGTTGAGTATATCATAAATTAAAATTTCAGGATGGAGAGCTATATAAGGATGATTTTAAATGTATCAAAGATAAAGAATGTGTGTGTATATATATATATGTGTGTGTATATAAAACACATACATACATACATACATAGATAAAAGAATGAAAGGAACTATACCCCCAAGCCTCGCAGAGTCGCAGAGTCTGTTAGAAGGGGCTATCAGCCAATTGTTCTGTCTCAGTAGGCACCAAGGGGTGTTTTGAGGTGAGGCATTGTTATCTTAGAAGATGTTATCTTCTAAGAGGCCTCAGAAACTTAAGGCCTCACCTCAGACATCACTACTATCCTATAGGAACCCAGAATGGACTTAATATAGATACATTTATGCATATCTTTTCTTGAGTATTCTAAATACCTCTTGGTGATAACACATTCCACAAGTTTCTTTTTATCTATTGTGGAAAAACTCTACCTTTTCAAGTTTAAAAGCTTAATATGTTGTACCGAGATTTGATGAATAAACTAGTATTGATACATTTTCTGATTTTGATCATAGTGCCCCTTGGCTTTCATGTTTCTCAATTGAATATCATTTTTATTTATTTATTTATTTATATTGAGGTCACATTGGTTTATAACCTTATATAAATTTCAGGTGTACATCATTATATTTCTACTTCTGTATAGACTACATCATGTTCACTACCAAGAGTCTAGTTGCCATTCATCACCATACAGATGTGCCCTTTCACCCCTTTTGCCCTCCCCCCACATGCCTCTTCTGGTAACCACCAGTCTGTTCTCTGTGTCTATGTGTTTCTTTATGAAGATGATTGATTTTAAAATGTGGTCTCCGGTAAAACCTCCTTCAGCCTCTTAGTGCTTCCATTTACACGTCTCTGGATGTTTGTCAGCATTGTTTTGCCTTCCTGGATTTGTGGTAACCAATCAGAACTGCATTTCAGATATAGCTAAATTATGATTTGTTAGAAGAACAGGAAAATATATTCTATTTATAGTCTTTTCCTTGTTGTTACCAATAGAATTTGCAACTATTTTCCCCCTTTTTGCATAGACCATCACAGTGTCTTTAGGGAACATTCTATAATTATTCAAAAATTCCTTTTTTAACTGGAAGCAAGTCATGAATCCTTTAGGTACAACTTAGATTTTTTCCTGTAAATGCCTTATTTTTGTTTGTCCATGCTGTAATACCTGCCATTTTCCTACCTGCAGTATTTCAGCCTCTTGTATCTCACTGGGCTCTTAGAGGTAATTCAGGGAAAGAATCACCTTGTTAGTTCAGTCTGATGGTTAGAAAGCTTGACCTTATGTTGAGTTGAAATGTACCTCTCTGCAATTTCCACTTTGGGCCTAATTTTGTCTACACAGGAACTGACAACTTTCACGCTTTCCAAAGTATTCTTTAAGCTGAAAATAAATCCTAGTTTTTGCAAATGTTTCTCATTTGATACACTTAAAAATCCCTTCCACCTTTCAGTTCCTTATTTTTCTAACTCGGTGTAGTATTTTACTGTTAGGAATGAGGAATTTGCTGTATATCTTTCATATAATTTATTAAAGTGTTAAATATAGCATTTCCAAAACATTACCTAACATCAATCTTTTGCTTATACTTCTTCATTTAGGGTATTGCTTCAGCATCCACTTGTAATTTTCTGTCTAAATCACACTCCATCTATGGTAAATATTCTCAATTTTGTGGTCACTCAGGTTTTTAAAAAATAGCCTTTTATTTAGATTCCTATCAAGACTTTTATAAAAGCCTGCATAAATTGTATCCACATACTTACTTTCTCCTCAGAGAATTTGGGTGGACTGGTGTGGCATGATTTTCTCTTTTAGAAGCTATGTTGTTTTTTCCTCAGAATGTTATTCATGCTGATATGTCTTCTGATCCCATCCTCGCTCAGAGATTTGACAGTTAGCTGATTTGAAGCTCGAGGCCAGAGCCCTTCTCTTGAATAGATGGGAGTTACATTGGTGGCATGTTTTTGTTCAGCAAATATTTATTAAGTGCGTAACTATGTCAGGAGTGGGGAAAGAGGCTGCGTAAATGTTGTTGATAAAGGAAACAGATCCCCACCTGGGGCTTATAGGCAATCACTCCTCTCATATGACTGTCAGCCAGTAGGTTCTTCCCTGCAGTTTTATAATTTTGTACTTAAATTCTTCGAAAATACAGAGAACACTTTGGGACTCCATGACTACCTAACATCTAATGTATTAGTTTGGAAGCATCTTCTTTGTTTAATGATGAATTAATTTGATTCACTATTAGTGATTTGAATGCTTTAAAGAGTAATTTAGAAATAGGTTTTTTTCCTCATACCTTCCTCAGTAGATATTGAAGCAGATTAAAGTTAGGCCCATCAGCTGTCTTGCTTTTATCACTGTTTATACCCTATTTATCAAGTGACCCCTCCAGTATTTATTTGGCATCTGGCTTTTTATATGTTTAAACCACCTCTTTGTGGCTTTGCATTTTCTTGCAAGGTTTTAATTGTTGTTTTGCCTACATGCTGCAATTTATGGTCTTTTATTGCTTTTCCTCATTTTTGTAGTCTTTCTATTTTGAGAAAAGTTGTTTTCTTTCTCTTCTCCCCACCCCCATGCCACTTGGCAATTTAAAAATTTTGGTTGACCACCTGACTTTTTGATCTCTTGCATTCAGTAAAGTATTTTAAAGTCCATCTCTGTGCTTCGTATTACACATTTGCTTTTTAAACATAGTTTTAATTTCACCTAACGTCTAGATTTCTTTTCTAAAATTGGGTAACCATATATAATACATTTTTAGTTTTTCCTGACTCAACAGAATGTTGGTTAAGTGTGTTTTTTATTTCTATTACTAGTGGGTAATATATGCCAGTTTCTGCTTATAATTTAGAACCAAGTTCTTTTTTTAAAAAAAAAAAATTGGCACCTGAGCTAACAACTGTTGCCAATCTTTTTTTTTGTTTTGTTTTTTCTCCCCAAATCCCCCCAGTACACAGTTGCATATTTTAGTTGTGGGTCCTTCTAGTTGTGGCATGTGGGATGCCGCCTCAGTGTGGCCTGATGAGCGGTGCCATGTCCATGCCCAGGATCTGAACCAGCGAAACCCTGGGCTGCCGAAGCGGAGTGCGCGAACTTAACCACACGGCCATGGGGCCGGCCCTAGAACCAAGTTCTGTGTGTATGTTTTAGTAATTTCTGACCTTTTTCGAGAAAACATTTATTGTATTATTTAAAATTTTATATCAGTTTCCTCCCAAAGACGTTTTGTGTTTTTAAACACATAGATAGTGGAACCACACATTATTGTTATTATTGTAGTTTTCAGGTTTCTGAATCATAGAGCTTTAGAGTTGAAAAGAAACCTTGATTTAAGTTAGTCAAGCTCTCTTGTTTTCTACGTGACGAAACTGAGAGCAGTGAAATCATTTGCCCAGAGTCACAAAGCTACTTAGTGGTGGAGCTAGACTTTGCATGGCAGTCCAGCGTTAATTATATCAGTCTAGTGATTACTTGGGGATAGACTTACATGCTCATCACATTTACATTGGACCATATGCAAACAAAAAAGAATTGTTCATTTATGGGGGAAAAATCAAATGGTCCGTCTGGCTTGGAAATGAGTTGAATAATCAGTGCATTCTTCTCTGCTCAGCACATGCTCTTCCTCTCAGATCCTGTGTTTGTGATCAGGGCATCTTCTTTCTACTCTGGATAGTGCTGGGCTCACAATGTCAGATTTTTTCTCTTTAAACTACCTTTTATAGAGAAAGCTTGCCAACTATCTGTTATAATATTCTTTGGGCAGAGTATAATATTGTTGCTTTTGTTTAAGCTTCTAAAATAATAGTACATTCCACTCCTATCTCACTGAAGACAACCCTTCCAGTAATAGGATTTTGTGTTCCTTAAACTCTTCACTCACTTGCTGATGTCCTAGTTTGTATCATTCCTGTAGATGACTGATTGTATCGATGACGTCTTGGGTTTTCCTCATTTCATTCTCACATAGAGTAATTGAGAGTAACTTGAGTTTGAACCTAATTTTTGTTTACATATACTACTGGCAATGAGTTTGCAAATGTAACATGAAAGCAAATTAGTGCTCTGAGGTAATCAAAACATGGCAGAGTTATGGCTTGTCTTTTCCTGACATTTTTACAAGTGGCCCAACATTTTTTTTGCAAAGTGAAATTGTTTAGAAATTGAGTGTTATTTTGGCTTCATCCTTTTTTTTTAAACAGCTTTATTGAGATATATTTCACATATCATAAAATATACCCATTTAAAATAAAATACACAGTTGTGGTTTTTTTTAGTGCATTTAGAGTTGTGCATCCACCACCACAATCTAATTTTAGAATGTTTTCAACACCCCAAAAAGAAACCCTGTCTCTATTAGCAGTCACTCCCTACTCTGTTTTGTCCCCCAGCCCCTGGCAACCACTATCTACCTCCCGTCTCTATGATTTGCCAATGCTGGATGTTATATAGAAATGGAAGCATACATTATTTGCTCTTTTGTGACTAGCTTCTTTGTTAGCTTGTTTTCAGGGTTCATCTGTCTTCTATCATATATCAGTACTTCGTTCCTTTTTATAGCTAAATAATACTCCATTGTATGAATACACTTCATTTTGCTTATCTATTTATCAGTTGATGGACATTTGGGTTGTTTCCATCTTTTGGCTATTATGAATAATGCTGCTAGAAGCATTCTTGTACAAGTTCTTTTTGGACATCTCTCATTAGTTCTCTTGGGTATACACCTAGGAGTAGAATTATTAGGTTATATGGTAGCTCTGTTTAACTTTTTGAGGAACCACCCAACTGTTTTCCAAAGCTGCTACACCATTTTACATTCCCACCAGCAATGATGAGAGTTCCAATTTCTCTACATCCTTGTCAGCACTTGTAATTGTCTATCATTCTGATTATAGCCATGCTAGTGGGTGTGAAGTGGTATCTCGTGGTTTTGAATTTATGTTCTTGATGACTAATGATGATGAGATCTTTTCATGTGATTATTAGCCATTTCTGTATCTTCTTTGGAGAAATGTCTGTGTCTGCCAAATTCTTTGCCCTTGTTTTCACTGGATTGTCTTTATTGTTGAGTTGTAAGAGTTCTTTATATATTCTGGATACAAGTCTCTTGTCATATATGATTTTCAGATATTTTCTCCCATTCTATGGGTTATGTTTTCACTTTATTGATGGGGTCCTTTAATGCAAAAAATTTTAGAATTTTGATGAAGTCCAATCTACTTATTTTTTCTTGTCCACTTGTGCTTTTGGTGTCATATCTAAAAACCATTGCCTAACCCAAGATAATGAAGATTTACTCATTTCTTCTAGGAACTTTATGGTTTTAGCTCTTACATTTAGGTCTGTGATCCATTTTGAGTTAATTTTTGTGTATGTTGTGAGATAGGGGTCCAACTTCATTCTACTGCATGTGAATAAACAGTTGTCACAGCACCATTTGCTGAAAAGACTACCCCTCCCCCAATCCCCCCAGTGAATTGTTTTGGTACTCTTGTCAAAAATCAGTTTACTGTAAATGTGATGGTTCATTTCTGGACTCTCAACTATATTCCATTGATCTCTATGTCTCTCCTTATGCTAGTACCACACTGTCTTGATTTCTATAGATTTGAATTAGGCTTTTTTTCCCCCTGAGAAAGATTAGCCCTGAGCTCACATCTGTGCCAGTCTTCCTCCACTTCATATGTAGGTCACTGCCACAGCATGGCTGACGAGGGGTATAGGTCCACACCTGGGATCTGAACCCTTGAACCCGGGCCACCAAAGCAGAGCATGCCAAACTTAACCACTACACCATAGGGCCAACCCCCTGAATTAGGTTTTAAAATCAGGAAGTGCAAGTCCTTAAACTTTGTTCTTCTTTTTCAAAATTGTTTTGGGTATTCTGGGACTAAATTGAATCTGTAGATCAATTTAGGGAGTATTGCCATCTTAATAATGTTACATCTTCTGATCCATGAACATGGGATCTGTTTCCACTTAATTAGGACTTCTTAACTTCTTTCGACAATTTTTGTAGTTTTCAGAATTTTTGTAGTTTTAAAATAAATTTATACTTATTTTGTTTATTTATAAGTTTTATTCTTTTTGATGCTATTGTAAATGGAAGTGTTTTTCTTTATTTTCAGATGGTTCATTGCTAGTGTATCAAAATACAATTGATATTTATGTAGTGATCTTGTATCCTGTGACATGGATGGACTTGTTTATAGCTCTAATAGTTTACTTCTGGGTTCTTTAGGATTGTCTATATACAAGATTATGTCATGTACAAATAAAAGTAGTTTTACTTTTCCTTTGTAACCTGAATGCTTTTTATTTATTTTTCTTGCCTAATTGCCCTGGCTGGAATATCCAGTACAATGTTGAATGGAAGTGGTGAGACCAGACATCCTTGTTTTGTTTTTGATCTTAGGGAGAAAGTACTCAGTTTTCTCCATTAAGTATGATATTAGCTGTGGGTTTTTCATAGATACCTTTTGTCAGGTTGAGGAAGTTTTCTTCAGTTCTGGTTTGTTGTGTGTTTTTATCCTGAAAGGGTGTTGGATTTTGTCAAATGCTTTTTCTGCATCGAGATGATTGGGTAGCTTTTAGCCATATTACATTAATTGACTTTCAGGTATTAAACCAACCTTGAATTCCTAAGATTAATCACACTTAGCAAAGATATACAATCCTTTTTATATGCTGCTGGATTTGTTTGCTAGTGTTTTGTTGAGAATTTTTACATCTATATCCCTAAGGGATATTGGTCTGTAGTTTTTTTGTGATGTCTTTGGTTTTGGTATCAGGGTAATAATAGCCTTATCAAAGGAGTTGAGATACACTCTTGACTTCATCTTGAAATAATTTTGGTTTAACTTTGGGCATTCATTTGACAATAATAAATTCTAATTGCCTAATTACTGAATGAAGATAATTAATATTTAAGAGATGATGTGTTACTGAATTTGTGGCAGTCAGAAGACCTAGAAGTTTCCTCCACAGGGCAATAGCAAATATTTGAGAATGAAAGGAGGATACAGAATTAAATACAATTGGATTATGTCACAGATTTTCTTTTTTTTTTTTAAAAGATTTTATTTTACCTTTTTCTCCCCAAAGGCCCCAGGTACACAGTTGCGTATATTTAGTTGTGGGTTCTTCCAGTTGTGGCATGTGGGATGCTGCCCCAGTGTGGCCTGATGAGCAGTGCCATGTCCGCGCCCAGGATCCGAACCGGTGAAACCCTGGGCCACCACAGCAGAACATGAGAACTTAACTGCTTGGCCATGGGGCAGCCCCACAGATTTTCTTTTTCTAGATCTTTTGCCAATCTTGAGACATTCTGGGTAGAACTTCCAAGTCCAGCACTTTAGATCCTTGCCTGCTACTTAGTTCCCTTAGCCTCTACTCTTAGTTTTATTTATTTATTTATTATTTTTTTGGAGGACGATTAGCCCTGAGCTAACTGCTGCCAATCCTCCTCTTTTTGCTGAGGAAGACTAGCCCTGAGCTAACATCTGTGCCCATCTTCCTCTACTTTATATGTGGGATGCCTACCACAGCATGGCATGCCAAGCGGTGCCATGTCCGCACCTGGGATCTGAACCGGCGAACCCTGGGCCACTGAAGCGGAACATGTGCACTTAACCTCTGCGCCACCAGGCCGGCCCTTTTAGTTTTATTTTGGGGTACTTGCTTTGTTACTTCATTCTGTTATGCTGTAGATGGCATCTAATTTTAGTATTCTTGGGGTGGTTTAGGCAAGCTTCACAAAAGGCTAGAAGAGAGTGGAATTGGAAGTATAAAGCACTAAAATTTTGCTAATTGTTCTCTTATTACTTATGAGCTTTGAATTTTTAATCATTTAAAATATCAATAAATAGAAGAGATTTTTCTTGGCTACCACATAGCTTATGACAGTGACAGTATTTTTTTCCAGAAGTCCTACAGTGTTTAGCATCCACTAGGCACTCAATAAATGTTTATGAATGAATGGGAATTAATGATAGGGTTTTAAGGGGATATCTAGTTTTATTGAAAATCAAAGAAAATGATTGAAGGCAGGACTACAAATGTTACTGTTGTCAAGTTATAAAAATTTAAAGCCCTACCCCAAATATTACCAGCAAGATCACATTTTGATATTGCCACCATACATGTTCTAGAAAGTGTGAGTAGTTCCCTACACAGAAGGTTTTTTTCCTCTTTATACCACAGAAGATATAGTTTCATTTAGTTATTTTTTTTGTTCTGCTAATTCAAGTTAGTTCATTTGGGAAAAATTTTATTAGATAAATTTGTGTCTAAAAATTTGATTGTGGGAATTAATTTGGAATATGACTGAAAATACTGAATATTGTGTTCTATTTTTTTAATACATATATATTTTTTTTCCTTTTTCTCCCCAAAGTTCCCTGGTATGTAGTTGTGTATTTTTAGTTGTGCATCCTTCTAGTTGTGGCATGTGGGACGCCACCTCAGCATGGCGTGATGAGTGGTGCCATGTCTGTACCCAGGATCCGAACTGGTGAAACCCTGAGCCACCAAAGCGGAACGCACAAATTTAACCACATGGCCACGGGGCTGGCCCTATTTTTGTCAGTCTAATTTGAAACTGAAAAAAGAGTACTGTTAAAAAAATTATATATGCTTTCCTAGTAAATGAGTGACAGAGATAAGCCAGGGACTTTAGCATTTCCTGAATTTCAGTCATGTTGTCAGTAGCTTATGGTCTCATTTACAATATTGTACCCATGACAATTTTTACATTAGATGTTGTCAGGTTTCATTATCTGTATAAAGGGGCTATGTTCAGGGGTTTTGGCATGCATATTTATCTATAAATGACCTAAAGCAGTGCTTCTCCACCTTTTCCTACAAAGTACTCTCAGGGTTTGGGGTTGTCCAGAGCAACTTGTCACAAAAAGGACATTCCTCTGAAAACTCCTCTATTTTGAACAAATGAGAATTTTGTATTTTGCTTTGTAATATATTTGTGTTTAACAAAAATGTATCTGATTTTACTACAATCTTTGATTAAACTGACACTCTAGCAGAGTCTCTCTCGTTTTCTCAGTGGTTCCAGTTACTCCCTAGTCCATAGTTGTATGCTCCAGAGTGTACATAAGAATCCAGTTCAAGAACCCAGGAATTAGTGGATTAAAAAGTAATGTTCCAAGAGTGCTGTGCCTCTCCATTGGAGGGGACAGGTGGGCAGTCTCCCAAATCCCTAGGTTTGCTATGCCATCAGAGCAAGATTTTAGAAGTTGCATCTTAACTTTGGACTCAGCAACTGACTTAAAAAAATTTTTTTTTAATGCTTTTCGACTTGTGCTCCTGCTGCCTCCTTTTCTCTTTGAGTAAGTTTTTTCCCTCTGACTCTCTTTATCAGGCCTTCCACAACTTGGCTCCTCATATCTGCCTTGAAATTCTTCTGCATGTTTACCTTTAAGTTTCATTTGGAAAAGGAGTCAGGCAGTTTCTTGGTAAATTTGGGGCAAATTCTGACATTCAAGTTTATTATCTGATGCAGTGTTTGGGTCCGGGGCAGATTGCTTCATTTGACGTTGCTTCATCTGCACAATCAGTATATAAGAGCATTCCTTTTGTTATGTTTGGTCAGTTAACTTTTTTGATTAATTCTAATTATTTGAGAATTTTGAAATATTCTATACTAAAGTTCAAAGTATTAGAATTAATTAAAATCCACCTAAATAATCAGTATAGTTTTCTGTTTGTTCATTTAACTTAACTCCTTGAGAAACTTTTAAAATTTTCTTATAGAGCCCTGGTTAAACTGCATGCGTTGGAAGTCAGTGCTTATGTAGCTACGTTGAAATCTGGGACTGCAGAGGAGAACACCATCAATCTTGGATGTTAGATCTTAACATAGCTGATAGCCTGAGAGAACCTGACTTGTTTCTTTAAGTGATACAGTTGTATTCAGTAGAATTTTAGTGCTATCTTCTGAATTATCCCCAAATAAATTATTTCTAGATTTAGGAGTGCTTTCAGGGTTAACCTGTAACTTTAGTTATTGTTCTCATTACTAACACAGTTAAATCATGAAGCCTAAGATTAGTTTTTCTTTTCATTGAGTTATGGGATCACTTCTGTGGTGAGATGGTATGATAATATCTTTATGTAAATTCTGCAGTCTGTATCTCTAGTATGAGGAAGAAATTATCTTGTTTTTAGGTGGGATTGAAACTAAGGAATACCATGCATTCTTATAATACTTTGCCATTTACAAAAGTTTTTCACATGCCTGAAGTTATTTAATCTTATTGAAACTTTGTTGCTACTGGACTGAGTACCTAAGAATATATGGTATTTTGAATCTGTTGATACCTCCATTTAATGAAAAAAATAGTTCTGAGCTTTATAGTCATTGTAATCAGTGTGAGGATTTTCTTTTACTTACATTTGGCCAAACCTTGACAGTTGTGAAACTGTGAAATAGGTAGTATTGTGCGGGTTTCATACCTTTATCTTGTTTGCACTTCTTATTTGCCAAGCGAGTAGCATGTTTCTGCTGGGAAGATAGAACCCTGGAAGGCAGGTGATGCAGTGGCAAGAGTGAGAATTGGAGGCTGACACCCTGATCCCAGCCTGTCCTTTAGCTTTGAGGCTTTGGGCAGTCTCCTAACTCTTCTTTCTTGGCCTCATTTTCCCACTAATAAAACTTGGAGGTTGAACTAGATGGCCTTCCATATTCCTTCTACATCCAAAATTCTTTGATTTAAATTTATTAACTTTGGTTCAGTTTATTTTGGCTTTCTACTTAATATTTAGCTAGTAAAATATTAACATGAGAGCATGCATCAATTTCAGTCAAGATTTTTTACGATATAATTTTAATATTGTCTTAGATTAATTTGTTCATTTCTATGATACCTGGAAGAGGGTCTTGAGCTTAATAGGTGCTCAGTAAGTTTTTGTTGAATAAATGCATTTAAATATTTTTAAATGTGGCTTTAGATTTATGATTGTAAATAATCCTTTTCAGAATTAGAGTATGTTTTTAGGGAGCTCCAAGTATTTTTATGTAGAGTGTTATCCGATTTTATGAATGAAAAACATTGTTTGCCAGAGTCTGTAGATCGGAATTTGAAGCTTGAATTAGGAAAGAGGTGCTGACCTTTACTTACCTTGTATTTTAACCTTTCAATTATTGAACTTTGGAAAATAGCTTAATTAATAATAATAACTTATGAGGTAGGCATTATTATTATCTCATTTTCACAGAGCAGAAACTGAAGCTTATAGGTTAAGTACTTTGCAAAGTAACACAACTGGTTAAATGATGGAAGCAGGATAAAATCTAGGGCTACCCTCAGATCTCATACTCTTAATTCCCACACTATACCTTTTTTCATTTATTCAGCAAATTGTTATGAAGTGTCTCCTTTTGTAAGGCTCTGGACTAAGTCCCTGGGATGCAAAAAGAAGAAAAACTGCGTCCCTGTCCTTTTGAAACTAAATAGTTTTGGCTTTAGGACTTTCTCCTGAGTTAATATAATAATTGCTTTTTTTTTTTTTAAGTGCAAAACAAAATAATCCCTTGTCCTTTTGTGATTAGTTTGGACATTTGAAGTACTGAATTTGTGACAGAATATTCTACTTAAAAAAACTTGGCTTGTTGATGGTGGTGCAGTTAGAGAGTGCCTTTTTGGAATGTGTTTATTGTATAAACTAGAGTAGTAAATCTGAAGTTGGAATAACCATAGTTCCTGCCTTTGAGCACTTTGAGGCCAGCGTCAGGAGGTAAGACTGATATATGAAAACAATCTCAGAGGAATTATAGAGAGCGTTTAACCAAGAGGAGGGTAATATAGTGCCAGTTATCAACACTGTTGTTAAGTGAAGCAAGTAAATAATAATGGTGGTGTGGTGGAACATATCTGGAAGGGAAAATAAGTTGGAGGTGGATTGGGGGAGAGGAATGAACAAGGAACAATGGTGAAGAGGGATGGTCCTCTTTTTCTAGGTAGAAAGAAGACATAGATAGACAAGGATGGGTATAGAGTTGTGTATAGGAGGGAAGGGCCTTTCTGAGGAATAAATAAGCTTATATAAAATATGACTCATAAAGTAATATAATACAAATACTCTAAAATATGAGAAATTAATCAGTATGTTTTTGACTTCAGGTATAGGAAACAACTCAAATTGGCTTAAACAATTACATGTTACATGTAGCTGGAAGTCTAGAAGTTTTGTAGATATCAGGATTGTGTGATATAATGGCTTAATGCTGTCACCAAGGATCAAGGTTCTTGCCAACTCTCCACTCTGCCTGCTTTGATGTTGGTGGCGTCTTCAGGCTTGCCGTAAGGTGACTGCAGCAGTTTGAGGTGCCATGCTCAGCACTGTCTGAGGAAGAGGCACTGTTTTCCTTGTCTCCTCTTCAGAATAGAAGTTTTTCTCACAGTTCTCTCTTGGAGGCCTTCTGCTCATGTCTCATTGGCCAGGATTAGGTTCCATGCCCATTCCCAACCAATCCTTGGCAGAGAGAGTGGGTTAAAACTAATCCATTAGGATAGAGTCGATATTGGAGAGTCACCCACAATGGCTATTCCAAGAGTGATAGGAAAAGTGAGTAGTATCTAAGTGTTTATTTCTCTCCCTAAAATTTTTGTCTCTTTAGTGGCTCACCTTTGTATGCCCTTATTTGTAAAAATTGATGCCTAAGGAGAAAGACATCTGATTTGAGATAAGAATGTAAAACAGGTTGACTGATTTAAGTGCCATAAACACTGTGAACTCCTGACTCTTGGGCTAAGCAGTGAGAGAAAGGGAAAGTTTGAATCTATTTTTCCCCAAAATGCATGTTTTAAAATGAGCATTTCCACCTTTTGCCTAAACCATTGAAAAAATGTATCTTATAACCTTGGTTATTTGGGGGCCTAATTAAATCTGGCCATTGAATTTTAAGAGTCGAGGCAGTAGTAACATTAATTATTTTGTGGTAGGTTTCTTTGAACATAATATTTAAGTGTATACTGCAAAGGGCTTTCCCTTATTTGGTGTTTTCATTCTGCTCATTTAGATTTCAGAATCCTCAGATTCGGGCTCTAGTTCGCCATCTGTTGGTCCTGGAATTGTGTGTTTAACACTCTTCTGCTATATTTTGTAGAATTACTATTTATGTGGAGATATGTGTGTGTACATTTTTTAATTAACTAAATTTTCTTCCCCAGAATTATAAATTAAAAAGCAAAGACTAGGATCTCTTTTGGATATGTATACAAATATGTATACTTGCTTGCTTTTGATATTTGAGAACCATAACTATGATTGAGAGTGTGATTTTAAGAGTACAAATGAAAACTCACGGAAATATAGGTGCAGATGCTGTAGAGCCGGGGAGTTAGTGTAACTTTGTGGGAGGACTAAAACTGTGAGGGTGTTTTTTTGGCTAGCAGAAGTGACGCATACCACCGGATATTGGTTCTGGTAAGCCACAAAACAGTATTGAGCATTTCTCATCTTCCTTTTTGGTAGTATAACATATCCTTTTCATCTGCTGAATTTGATGATTTAATCGTTGGAAACTTTTTTCTTCAGTCATTTAAGGTAATATTTTCATGAATTCCAGAGTTCCTTTTTAAATCAAAGCACTGAATTCATCTTTTGGCAACTTTTTCTTTAGTTTTAAAGGATGGTGGAATTATAATTTGTGTAAATGTTACACTTTGTATTTTATTGCTGAATTTCTTTAATCTAGAGAAAGTTTCATTATTTTAAAGCTCCGTTTTGGGAAAGGAATACTGTAGTGACACACTGATCATGAGGAACGATAGTATCACCGCTTTAAATCAACTCTGGTAGGAAAGTGGGAAGTTTGATTTTGTTGTGAGATTTGGGTTTCTCTATGGAGTTCTTTGTTAAACTTTTAGCATGGCAGTGAACTTCCTTTTGGTGGCGACAGGAAGCATAAATACTCATTGTGTAATGCCATTTGCCTGTTTCGGCGGATCTGCCAAGCCTTGACACCCAAGACAAGACGTATGCTTCTTACCGAAAACTACAGTTCCCAGCGGGCCCGGCGCTGGTGGGCCATCACTTCCCCTGTCGCTACCGGCTGCCCCTTCCCTTCCCGGGCTGGCCCGGCGCGGTCCTTGGCCCGCGCCTGCGCAACAACGACGTGCGCCTTTTTTTTTTTTTTTTTTTTTTGTTTTTACCTTGGCGGCTGCGGAGCGCGGGGTTGGGGCGAGTGCCCAGGCATGCTGCAGTGTACAGAGGCAGGCTGCTAGGACAAAGGGCGGCGGAGAGCGCCTCCCTGGTCAGGGAGCCTGCCCCCGCCTCAGCGCACGTTTAGCTCGGTAGTCTGGCACCCGCGGCAGTAGCCTCTTCACTACACAGTGCACACAGTTCCTCGCTCACGTCCTCTCGCTCCGCCGCGCCAGCCCGCCTTGTCCCTCGTAGCGGGCGCGCGGTCCCGCCAGCCCGGGCGCGGAGGGAATGTGACGGCGTCAGTGCCTCAGGTTAGCCTCACCTCGGCATGAGCAAGGGCCCGCTCCCGCCTGCCGCAGTGCCGCGTGCCGCCGCCGCGCGTCCGGGAGCAGCTGGGGCCCGGCGCGGCGGCCTCCGCAGATGGAGGTGCAGAAACAGCGGCGGCGGCGGCGAGGAGCCATGACTGAGGCGGCGGCGGCCGCGCCTCCTGGCGGCCCGCGGGGGCGGCGCGGCGGGCGCCCCCTGGCGGCGCGCCGGGGCGGAGCGGCCCTTCGCCGCCGCAGCCGCAGCCGGCGGAGGCGCTGCTGTCCCTCCTCCCCGTGTCCCCGGCGCTCGCCCGCTCGCTCGCTCGCTCCATTCTCCCTCCGCTTCAGATTAAAGGGGGGGAGGGAAAAGGAGCTCGGCCGCCATTTTCCCAGTGCCGCCGCCACCGCCGCCACCGCTCGCCGAGCCGGCGGGAGAACCCAGCACCGTAGCGAAGCCGACTCGTCTCGCCGCGGCGGCGCGGGGGGCGGCCGGAGCGCGCTCCCCGGCCGGGAAGAGGCGTCCGGGGGTGGCGGCCGGGGTGCGGGCTCGGGCTGCAGACGGCGGCGCTTGTTTGTGCGGGGCGGGGGGGCGGCTTCACCCTCTGCCCCCGCCCGCCCGTCCTCCCGGCCGGGCTGCGGTCCCCGGCCGTGCCCAGGCCCCACCGGAGCCGAGGAAGGCCGGAGAAAGGGCCCGAAAGAGAAGAAAAAGCGGCCGCTCCCTGCCGCCGCCGCCTTCCCCTCCCCCTCCGCCTCGCCCCCCCCGCCCGGAAAGTCAGGGCGGCTCCGGGCGCCGGGGGGGAGGAGAGCGGCGGGCCCGGGCCGGAGCCGCCGCCGCGCGCCCCCGCCCGCCGCCGCCGGCCCTCGGCGCCCAAGCCGGGGGCTGTTTGCAAACTGCGCCCATTTTGTGGGGCTGAATCCGCCCGGGCTACGCTCCTCCATCACGTGGTAGGTGCTGCTGCTGCTCCTCTCCTCCTCCTCCTCCCGCTGCCCTTTCTCCTTCTCCTCGCTCTTTCTGTGGCTCCCATTTCTCCCTCTCTTTGTTACTTGTAACTGGAAAGGCAGGGCAGGGCAGGAAAATTCTCCGGAACTTTAAATGGCCTCTCCGGGCTTCCCCGCTGCGGGTCCGGGGCTGGGAGTCGCCCCAAGGGCGGGGGTGTGCGGGGGCCCTTCCCCACCAGCTGCCGCCTTCTTCGCCAGCTTTTCCTTTGGCGTTCTATTTAAAAATGCGGCCTTAACACCATTTATTCCCGTAAAAAAAACCCGAAAACAAACTCTGGCTCTCGCCTTGAACTTCTCTTGACTGCAAAAGGCCTTTCTCTGCTCGAAACACACATCTTGCGCGTTTCACGGTGTGTATCACAACTCTGATTGTGTAGTGAGATGGTTGTTTCATTTATTTATTATTTTTGCTGCCTGTAAATTGAGGTCACTTAGCTTTTCAGATATGGTCTCTCTCAGGCGGACGTGTTTTTTTCTTTTCTTTTTTTTTTAACTAAAGAGGAAGAGGCATTTATTTGCTTTTAAGTGAGTTTGGGGGGCCTGTTTTCCGGCTGACGGTCTTTTGATTCTCAGCAAATAGTTAGATTGTTTTCCCTACGATAAACAAACCCTATCCTTATGTTTTACTTAAAAACCCTTTTGTTTTCCATTGTCGGGATCCCAGTGTGGTTTTTTGGGAGAAACACGTTACTTAACTATCGCTTATTGATTGCCTTAAGGAAGAAGGGGTGACATGGCGCCACTTTAAATTGCTCTCTTTCCTCCTCCTCCGTTTTTTTCTCCTTTATTGTGGAGGTCACTGGAGCATTTTTCGTGACCTATTAATAAAACTGTACTTAAGATTGTTAACAGTACAACTCGTAGGGCTAGAGTTTGGGACCTTAAGGGTCTGGAGACTCGAATCCTGAGGTCCCCAAAGTTCCGAGAAATCTCCCTAATCCTCCTGCCTCGCCTCCCTCCCCTCCATTCACAATCCTGGTGTTGCCATCTCCTTTGTCACGTGGCTAGCAATCGTGTTTTTTTGTTTGTTTTGGGGTGTGTGTTTATATTTTTTAATTGTAGCCCAGAAGAACCTTACCCCTCCCCATTGGAGAGATCTAAACGTTTTAGGTGTTTTAGTTTTAGAGTCGGAGAACGTTTATAATAAACGATAAAATTACATAATCTTTGCCTTGCATAATCATGATATAGTTATAGATTGTTACTGAACTTCATCTCTAAAGCACTTTGAAGTATGGAAAGTAGTACATTGGAATGTGTGTTCCATTTTTCTGAATAGTCTGTAGTTTCTGTTTTCCCTGCTTTTTAGGTCGTTTAAAGTACCACTATTTACAAAGGCTTAAGTGGGTGTGTTTTCCCCTCCCCCCTTCTATAGGATATACTTGGTTCCTTTTCTAACATCGTGTCTGACCAATTTAGAAATTTTCAATTGTCTGCAGGCGTTGTCAGTTAAAACTGTTTTTCTTTTCTCCTAACGACAGTGACTACTTCTGAGTAATTGTTTTTCTACCTAAAGTTGTTTCATTACGTTTCTGGTGTGGAGAATTTTTGCTCTTAATCCTATAGGTTTAGAAGAATGCTGTTCTATTATCTGTTTCTTCATACCAGTTTTCCCAGTAATTGAGTAAATTCATATTTTATAAAATGCCAAGCACATTTCTCTGTTATTTCTACATAGGTTTTTAGTCACTTTTCCAATTAAGGAAAAATTGTGAGTTGAGAAACATTAAAAAAAAAGTAAACATGAAATGTAGCGATTCTTAAGTATGCAGTGATTCAGTTCCTCTTAACATGTATATTTTCAATGGTTTGGGCCTTTTTCTTTGCTAACAGTTACATCATGTCATGTGATATGTGCAGTGTGATGTGTAGTTCTAAAAATAAGGCAAGGTAAAAATTCTCACCCTTTGGGAATTTAAAAAATGTATTGTAAATGTGGGATAAGTATCCTCAGTCGTGGAATTCTGATTTTGATTTCTACCAGGTTTATCCAACAAAATATGCAATTCCTTTGACCTTTAGCATATTTGTTGTATTTGTTAGTGATCTCATTTGAGGTGGTTAATTTTTTATTTCTCAACTGTGCACTACTTGGAGGGAAACATTAGATGTGAGGACGATTCTTAACATCTGTATTATGGTGAAGATAGTTGGTGTGTATTGACTGCCTCATTTAAATATGTATAAAATAAGTATTTTTGATCTGTGTCTGTAGACAGTTGAAAGAGTGATCAATTAAGTATTGATAGAGCCTTGAGGTGGGGTGGGGTTTTGGTCCTTCCACCTGTGTGAATCTGTTGACGTGAAGTATTTAGAAGTGTTCCTGCATCTTTCCTGAAAGCCTTGTTCAGAACATTAGTATTTGACTTTTGTGCTTTACCAAAGTAAGATGTTAAATTTTTGTCTGATTTTCTTTCTTCCTACCTACACACGTTATTTCTGTGTTAAACCTGCGGAGAATTCTTTGATTCTTAGCTGACTTATCATTATCCTGTTGAGGAAAATTCTGGAAGCTAGCAATGAGTAAGCCTTAGTTCACTTTTGAACTTTTATCAAGGTGAGAAGAAAGGAAGACAGCTCTATTCCATTTTTTTTCTTCTTCAGACACTGCCAGTACTCTTCCATCTCTAGTGATGCTACACTGTAGCCAGTGTCTCTACAGCCTCTGGATTTTATTGGATTGACCACAGAGTTTAATTGTATTTTAAAGTGGATAGCAAGTTTTAGATTTGTTCTGTTTGGTGTAACCTGACTCACGTAGTCTGTGAACATAGCACCATTGTGATTGGTGATGCTGGTTTGAGAAGGTATTCTAGTATTGAGCGGTTCTAGTCAGGAACTTTTGCTACTTTGTTATACTGGGAAAGCAATTTTTAAATGTTGTGGAAAATGTACTAATCCATATCGGATTTTCTATACAATAGTTGGAAATACTGCGTTTAAAGAGTAATGCTTATTCTTATATTTAGTCAGCTTCCTTGGGTTTGGTAGTGCTTATTTTTTCTTCTTGGTGAGGCCATTAAGACACGGAAATTAAGTGACTTCCTTCCTGAAGAGAGAGAGATTTTTTAAATTAATTGATTTTTTTTTTCCCCAAAGGTTCTCTTCATTGCCTTGAGTTTGGAAAGGAGAGACCAGTGCAGACTAAGTATGTGGTCTTCAGTTGATTTGATTGCCTCAGAGCACAGCTCATCATGGAGTGGTTTATTTAGAGTTTTAAAGCACCTTTTCTTGGCCTTCCTCCTCTGTTTTAAGTTTCTGCCTTTGGTTAGACTGTTCCAGGTCTCAGGAAGCATCTTTCACAGTAGTGCACTTTTACTTAACCACTTGATGAAGGAGTACAGTGCAGTCGTCTTAGAGAAAACGGCCTCACACACCCAGCCTGCCTACTGTGTCAGCACAGAGAGTACTTGGACCATGTCCTTTCCCTGAAATAGGACTTTAACTATTTCTTGGAAATCTGTGTTGAGACTGGTTTTTGAGTCTTGTTGTTGCTTCTGAGGATTTATGTTTAAATTATAGTTTTTATCCTAATAAATTGCATATTAGCCTCTAGACATACTAAAAGTTCTGCAAAAATATTCTTTCTAGAGTGTAATTATTCATAACACAAAATAAGACTCTTTCATCAGCACTTCCCACTTCCCAAAATGGGAGATCAAAACTCAGTGAACACCGATGGGGCCAGCCCAGTGATGCATCAGTTAAGTTTGCACCTTCTGCTTCGGCGGCCCGGGGTTCGCTGGTTCAGATCCCGGGTGTGGACCTAGCACCAGTTGTTGAGCCATGCTGTTGCAGGCGTCCCACATATAAAGTAGAGGAAGATAGGCATGGATGTTAGCTCAGGGCCAGTCTTCCTCAGCAAAAACAGGAGGATTGGCAGCGGATGTTAGCTCAGGGCTAATCGTCCTAAAAAAAAAAACCAAAAAAACCTCAGTGAACAACAATAATGGTTAGAGAAGACAATATGGATTAGAAAAGACAAATATCCCACTCCACTAGAGGTCACCAACATTCGGAGGCCAGGAGAAGTGGTAGGTACGTGGTATCTTTGGGTGTCACTTGCAGATTGTGAGGAGAATTGTGGGTCATAAGGAAAAGATCAGTCTGAATGGTTAGTAGAATCATTATTAGTTATTAATTCAATTATCATTTATTCCTACATTATGCCATGTGCCTGTCCTTTAGGATGTCAGGTAAAATGTCTAGGAGAAAATAAGCCAATAGATGTGATTTATCAAAATGCCTGGACTCCAAGAAGAGCTGAAATAGATATTTTTTCTTTATGTGTTAAGCTTTTTCTTGTCTTTGGTAGAATAAAGGTAAAGCTAAAACGTAGAGTATGAGGAAACCTACTTCAAAGTAGAGAGCACAATTCATTTATGAATGAAGAAGAAACTTGGGTAGTCTGAAAGAAAAACTTAGTGATTGTATATGAGTATTTTAAACCTTTATGCCAAGAAGCTCTTCAAGGTGGAGACTTTTTAAATTCTTATTTTTCCGTTAGGTAGCAGTGTCTGGCAAATAATACCTGTTTAATAAATGTTACTTTATGCAAGACTTGCTTTTTCAAGATTTTAAGCTAGCTCCGTAAAATTTTAACATTTGAATGCTCTGGCCTACTAGGGAATTAATTAACTGAGAATTGTTAAGCTGTATATTTTATTGTTGTTGACTGTAAAGTTGCCCTTTTTTCTTCTAGTTCTAATTTTTTTAGAATTACAGTTTCTTTCCATGCTTTTGCAAGTCAGGAAATGTAGGGTGGAGGTAAATTCAGTGCAGTTTTATCTAAATGTTATCAAAAACTTTGGTTCTTGTTACTTGAACCAGGAATCCCAAATGAGATCTCACTCTGAATTTTAAGTACAGCAGATTCTGCCCTTGTTTGGAAAAAGTTGCTTGATTGGCATCAAACTTAATGGAGTCCCTCACCTTTTAATTCCCTTTTTGAAAGGGAGCAGCTTTAGGTCAGACCTGATTAAATTCAGTTGGAGGGGAAGTGTTGGGGAATAAAAAAGATGAATAACAATTTTGTTGTTAGGATGTTAAACCGAAAATTGCTAAAAACTGATATCCAGACTTTTTTTTGCCACTTGCTGTTTGGCCTTTGTAATTCCTTTTAGCACCTCCACTGGAGGAGGGTGTGAAGGATAGAGGCGAAAAGCTAATTAGTTTAGTTTCTGATGTTTGTTGTTAGTATAGAGGCTTTTTAGAAATACTTAAAGGATAGAGGCAAAAAGCTAATTAGTTTCTGATCTGTGTTAGTATAGGGGATTTTTAGAAATACTAGTATGATAAGTTGAACTGTCAGGAAAGTTTCATTAAACTGTTCATATATTACCATGGCGGAACTGAGGATGTTTGAAGACCGTAAGCATATATCAAAAAAAAAAAAGTGCTGGTTTTTGCAGTTAGTGATTTACTGCTTACCTCCTAGTTTCCTCTTTGGCCTCCCATGAGAATGAAAGAAAGATGTTAGTATTAACTTTAACATTTCCCTGGCTTTGGAAAAATTAATTTTTTAATCATTAATTCAGTACTCTAAAGAGACAAGGTAGGTTTCAGTGAGATCTGTGGGATTTGGTCAAGGACCCTCCACCCCCACTCCCTGCTGCGTTTCCCTTTGACTTGCTTGGACTCTTCAAGAAGCCTCCGATTTTAGGATTGTTCAGAAACACTTGTAGTAGAGTTTGTTAGAAAGAGATCGGATAAAAATACATCTTTTGCTCTTTAGCCTTTTGTGAGCTAGACTGGTAGGAAGTTTGAATTCAGTGGATAGAAATAGGATAGGCTAGAACTAGGATAAACACTAATGATTATTTTGATATGTAGTCATCCTTCTAAACAATTTGCTTATTTTTAAGCACAAATGGGATCATACTTGTTATGTGGCTTAATCTTTTTTTTTTCCACTTAGCTATATATCATAGAGATTTTTCACATCAACATATACAGTTCTCTTTTTTCAAATAGCTGCATAATATTCTAGTGTGTCTTTAAGTTTAGGGTGTTTTTTTTTAACAATACTTTAGTGAAAGAATTGTGTGTATATCTTTATGTATCTATGAAAATATTTCTGTTGGATGGATTCCTAGAAGTGCAGTTACTGGGTAAAAGTTTGGGTAATTGCATTTAAAATTTTGATAGATAATGCTTTCAAAAGGCTTATGTAACCAAATTTAATAGTTTAAAAAGTACAGTTAAAAAGTTTCTCAGAGTGCAGGTGCTTGGCAATATAAATGAGTGGAACTTTTGAGGTAGATGAAGTCTACGTCATTCAGATTCAGTTGATGCCTGCTTCTTGTTAGGTTGTTATCACTATGACCAGCATCCTCATTAACTTCAGAATGGATCTCCATCCGATGCGTTTAACGTAGAACACTCAGGTTAACTAATACGCATTGGTCCACTGTCTGCCAGGCACAGTGCTACATCTAGGGGATAGAGATAAAATAAGCCATAACCCTCCTTTTAAGAAGTATACAGTCTAGGGAAGGGGAGGACGGACAAAATTGAGTTCATATTACATTATGAGCTGTTGCCCAGGGTGTCATAGGAGTGCAGATAAGACCCTGGAGAGGAAGAGACCCCTAACTCACCCTGGCATGAAGGGGGAGTACTTGAAAGAGTATGTGACCTTGGAGCTGAACCTTAGAAAGAAAGTTCAGCATGAGCAAAGGTGCAAGGGCATGGAAGGGCCTGGAATTGTAAATAAGATTCAGGTGGCTGGAATGGGGACAGGTTAGAGATGAAGCCGAGTGTAAAAAGAGGGTAGGTATATGCTGTGTGGGGAGTTTGGATTCTTACTGACCCTAGAGTCACTGAAGGATCTTAAGTAGGAGCATAACATGGTCAGATTTATGTTCCCCCCCACCTTCCCTCTCTTCCTGCTTCCTTTCTAATAGTCATTTTGGTAGTGGACGCTAGATTGAAGGCTTGCTGAGACAGGAAGAAAGAAGAACAGTTGGGAGATTACTACTTCCTGCATTACTGTAGTACATAATGAGGCTCTGAACTAAGGTAGTGGCATTAAGGATGGAGTCAATGTGCCTGTCATTCAACCTGTTAAATCCTCCCTATTCATCCTTCAGAATTCAGCCAGAATGTGATCTCTTTCTGGAAGCCTCCCTTGACCCTTCAAGGCAAAACAGTGCTTTATCACCTGGGCTCACCTTTGCACCTAATTTCTACTTATCTTTGGCATTAATGAAACTGCTTTAATTCTTAGTGTCTCCAACATTAGACCATGAACTGTAGTTTTTCTCTTGCTCTTTTCTGGCATTAGTATATGTTTAAATGAGATATGATAGATGGTAAATCAGTGATTGGGATCAGGATTCACTCACATAGGGAATCTTGAGAGGCAGGAGTTTGTTTTGGATTTGTTGTTGGGGGCAGGGAGTAGGTTTTGGATATGGGATGCCAGAGGTAGCTGTCTGGATGATGCTAGATGCTACTTATTCTTTAGCTTTCAGCTTAGATCTTATTTCCTCTGGGAAGCCTTGTGTGACCCCACCCACTCTCAGCCTGTGTTAGTCTCCTGATGTGCCCCTCACCCAATTCCCTGATCACAGTGGTGTCTCTTTATTGGTCCTTGTCATCCTTGTAGGCACTTAGTGTGGTGCTTTGAATGCTGTAGGCATTTTAATAAAATGTTTATTGGAGATAATCAGTTGGTATTCCCTCAGTGACTTTCCTCTAAAGACTAAACTTTGAAATCTAGCAGTTAAGGCCCTTCCAGTTTAAATCTACCTTTAAACTACCTAGTATAGAAGTTAAAAGCATGGGCTTTAGACTTAGAGATGTGAATTGGAAGTTTGCCTCTGCAGTTTATTAGTTGCATGATCTTGAGCACATTGCTTAACTTCTGAACATCAAATTTCCTCATCTATAAAATGAGAATAAGAGTACTTGCCTTATAATGTTATTGTGAAGATTGAGAACATGTGTGTAAAAACACTTAGCACAGTGACTGACATAGTAAAAGGTCAATTAATGTTAGTGAGTAGTAGTCATAATAATAACCTATCCTCCAGTAAGAGGTATGATTCTCTTAGTAATTACAAAACTTTTTTAGTTAAGAAGCCCTCTTGGCATAAGAAAGTGTTAGGGACTGGGGTGGCGTGGCCCACATTCTTTCTTTTTTTCATAATAAAAATTTTGCCTCCCACTTCCTATTGTATTCCGTAACAAATCTTAGTTTGTTTCCATGTAAAAGAAATACTTTCCAGTGTGTCCCATAATGTAGCTTCTAGCGCTTGATGGCAAAATCACTACATAGCTGCTTGCTTTCTTCCTCTTCTTGAGAAGCTGTACATATATCACTTGGATCATCCAAGTTGTTCTGTGGGTCATCTCCCATATTCTTCCCCATTATTTTGATTGTGTCAGTTTCTTGATTAGAATTTCCTCACCTTTCTCTGCTTAGCAAAATCTTAACTTATACTTGATAGGCCTACCTCACCAGGTCTTTTGACTGTTCTGTCCCAGTCAGTAAGTGCTTACTGTGTACCAAGCTCCAGATAAAGTTAGTGAGCATGCAAAAGAAGGATTCTAAAGAACTTTGCCTGTCTTGGAAATAGAATTAATAAATTGACAGTAATTAGGGAACATGCGGGTAATTTGAATTGAGTCATGGTGACTTTAGCTGCATTGTACAATTTAAACAGGAAGAAAGCGATGTGAATCTGAATAGTCTGGAAAAGTTTTTGTGGAGATGCTGTGTATTGAAGGATTGATTAAGTTTTGGGACTAAGGGGTAGAAGGGCCTTCCAGGTAGAAGCAGCAGCACAGGCAGAGATTATGGAGTTGGTAATCTGGGGTGAGTTCTGGGTCCATGCTACCATGTGCACTTGCTCTGATATTATTTTAAGTTTCATCTTGGAGAATTTGGGCTCGTGAAAAAGGCACTAGGAGCTAATCTAGAGTAGAGAAATGAGCTGATAAAAACGTATGGAATGCATTGGAGGACTAAGGCGTTAGAAAACTGTTAGATAATTTCGGTGTGAGCTGATGAGGACGTGGCCTGGGTTTGGGTTCGTAGTATTAGGAACGGAGAGGATATACCAAACCTGAACAGCTTTATGAGAAATAAATGGAAGAATTTCATCATAAAGGAGATGAGTTATGAAGGAAAAAAGAGCCTCCTCTTCAGTCTTTAAGAGCCTCTACATTTTGTTTTTGTCACTTATTTGGCCCTTCTGCAGACTTCAGCCCCTTCCAGTTTCTGGATTTAAGCTTGGAGGAGAATGACCATTCTACTGTGGTGACCACCTTAGTTGAGGTTCTTGTTGCATCCTGTCTGGATTATTGCAGTAGCTTCTTCATTGCTCTTTGCCTTTTTACTTTTTTTTTATCTTAGCCAACTGTTCTCACTAAAGCATTGTTTTGATGTGTCACTCTGCATTTGAAAAACCTTTAATGATGTTCTTCTGCCTTTAAGTCTGGGTAAAGGCTGGCTGTTCAAGGTTGTCCATTAATCATCTGGCTTCAAACTGCTTTTCCACCTTTTTCTATATGTTTTCTCCATTAAAATATACTTTATATTTCAAGCAAGTTGATCATTTCTTTTAACCTGCAGGATGTCCTGTTTTCCCACAGCCTTGCCTTTTCCCATGCCATTTCCTCTTACTGGAATGCCACGTTACTGTTCTCTTGCCATAGCCTTTTACATAATGAAATTTTAGATGATTTTCAAGTTTCAGCTGAAATTTTGACGGCTTCATGGATACTTCCCTAACCATCCTTCCTCCTCCTATTTCTTTCTTTCCTTTGTGCAGAGTAATGAGGTAATGGTGGGGAATAGGTTAGTAGAAGCCACATTATGGGCAAACTTTTCTTCCCTATCTGATTTTTGCTTCTGTTTTCAGTGAAAGTGCGGTTAGCCAAATGGCCAAACTCTTCCCCTTGGGTCTCTGCAGTTTATCAACATTTTTGCAAGGAGGATGCTCCAGATTATTCTTGTATACCTGAAGTCCTGTCCTGAGAATTTAAAAGGAATAAGGCACGGTTTTCATTTGTAGGTGTGGCGTTAGTTCTGATTTGCAGTTTTTTTGAAGCAGCTGGATATGTTTTGCTTTCTGGAAAGAATATATAGAGAGAGAATTTCTAGGCAGTGGTTCTCAACTGTGAGGTGATTTTGCCCCCTAATGAGACATTTGACATGACTGGAGGCATTTTTGGTTGTCATAATTTGTAGGAAGGTGCTACTGGCATCTAGTGGGTGGAGGCCAGGGATGCTGCTAAAGGTCCTACAATGCACAGGAGAGACGCCTAGTGCAACAAAAAAAACCCCAAAAAATTATTCGGCACAAGATGTCAGTAGTACTGGGGGTGAGGAACTCTGCCCAAGGGGTATATTTGTGCTTCCCAAGTGCTACTTGTGTTAGGTGGAAGTTTGCCTTTTAACCTGTGTTGCAGTTTAGAATAATAGAATCATAAGCACAGGAAGGGACCCTAGAGGTGTCACATATTTGAACTTGATCCCAGCTTGTATCCCTCAGAACAGTGTTCTGCAAGATATTAATAGGTGTAATGGAAAAAAAAATGCTTATTTGTTATGTAAATTTGGTAAAGGCAAACATTTGTTCAGAATGATGAAATACATTGTGAATCTCCATCAGGGAAATCCTTCCCAAATGTGTTTGCCTGCTGAACTCATTTGATGTCTTCCAGGCCCCAAAAAGCTTCCTTGGAACTGGGAGAGAAACCGTTAATTACCTGCCCAACCTTTTATAGCCTTTTAAAGGACCTTGATTAGATGGCCCCTTTCTTTTGTCTCTGCAAGCTTTCTGCAGAATCTTAATTTGTGTCAATGACAGCAGGTCCATTGGGTCCATCTGTATTTATTTGTCAGATTGTGGTTTATTAGATGAACTAAAAATTGGGCTATTTTAGGTTTCTTTATTCTGAATGTACCATGTAACTTTTATTATCTATTCCCACTAGTAAATTGGAAATTATAATCCCAGCCCCAAACTTACTGCCCAGGTTGTTATGAGGATTAATAAATTATAGCTTTTAATGCTTTGTATTCTTTGGAGAAAGGTGATTATAAACTGTTGTACTGTTTTTGTCAAACTGCGTGACAGTCTTTCTCTGCTTTTTAAATTCTTGAAGAGTGGAGCTTTTGGGATTCAAGTGGGATGGGAATCATTGCTTTAATCAGCATTCTGCTCAATACATTAAATTTAAGAATGTTGTCGTGACATTTTGCCTTACTCAGATGTTTTGGCTCTTTAAGAATTTGCGTTATTTTCTTTTTGCTTCTTTCTCTTTTATTATACAAGTAATACGTACTTATGGTGGAGACGTTATATAAGCCAGAAAACAAAAAACAAAAGAATCTTATATGTATATATATTTTTTTTCTTTTTAATTTTTCTCCCCCCTTCCCCTCAGTATATAGTTATATATTTTAGATTTGGGTCCTTCTAGTTGTGGCATGTAGGATGCCACCTCAATGTGGCCTGACGAGCGGTACCATTACCGTCTGTGCCCGGCATCCGAACCGGCGAAACCCCGGGCCACAGAAGCAGAGCATGAGAACTTAACCACTTGGCCATGGGGCCGGCCCCAAGACGAAAGAATCTTACCACTTACTTTTTTAAACAAAAATGAGGTCATAGTGTATGTTTTGGTTTGTAAAAACTTTACTTTTCATTCAACAGTGAAGCACACACTTTTTCGTGTCAGTAAATATAGCTCTGCATTGTTGTTATTTATGGTTGCATAATATTTCATTGTATGAATATTTCATAATTTAAATTGTTGGGCATTTGGTTTGCTTTATTTTTATTATAAGCAACATGAAATGTTAAAATAAAAGTAACTCTAGACATACAGTGAGAGTATTAAAAAAGCACAAAAATAAGACCTAAGCTTAGGTGGTGGTTTATGGCAGTTATAGCTAATATTGAGTGCTAACTAGATTTTCTGTGCCCAGTCTTTTGGTATGTGCTTTCTTTTTCCTGTGTGCATGAGTCCTCAAGTAGAGTGAATGTTTTAGAGAATTATTTGCTTTATATTTTTCCTTATATATATTTTCCTTTTCTTGATAAGAAGTCTTATCAAAATTTATTCGTTTTATATTTGCTTTTTGTCTATAGGTTGTAATAATAGTGCAAATACTGGGTGTTTGTGCCAGGCACTAAGCTAAGTAATTCAATTTTATTTAATCAACACGGTAGCCTTGTTAGGTAGGCTCTGTTATTTGCAGATGTGAGGAAATTGGGGCAACAGAATAGTTAAATACTTTAAATGAGAGTAGAGCCTAGGATATGACCTGCTCCCCTTATCTGTGAGTGCCTTTGGGGGTAATACTGAATCTCAGCATAGCATTATTTCAAGTCCACAAAGGGAGAAGGCTGTCAGTTTCAATCTTTTGTTTAACAATAGTGTTGTTTTGGTATAAAAAGATAAAGACAGGAGTTAGGAACGGAATTTTTTCTGAAGAGGTCGCTTTTTCCCCTTGTCACCTTTTTCTGCTCCCTACTTATTTAAGTTAACTGTTCTGCAGTGTATCCTCTGGGCATATTGAGACCAAGGAGAGAGTGTGTAAACAAAATAAACTCTTGCCTTTGAGATGTATGTGATGTTGCATTCACAGATGTACTTTCAGAGAGTCAGAGAAATCTTCTTGAAAGAGATGGGACTTGAGCCAGCAGATTTTTCTTTAAGTTGTGAACTTTAAAGAATTGAATGATTCTAAAATAACTTTGGAATGTTTACTGCTTAGGTGTGGTGTGATGTTAATTATGAATCCCTTTTTATGTGTGCTGGCTGAGCCTGGGTTTTCCAGAGTAAGTTTTGTATAAGCTGTGTAGCATCTGTGTCCTTGCCTGGGTCTCCAGAGAGAGGCTGTTTCCTGCCACTGCTGAGACCTAACTGCAGTGCTCTTGGGTAGAGGCTACAACTACTCTTCTTACATGTTGTATTAATCATCTGGCTCTGACAATAGGCCTCCCTGGATTGCTAGTGTCAACTGTGTACTGATATCAATTCAAAAGAAGAGGAGATTGAATTGATGGAAAAGATCTGAGTGATTTTTTTTTTTTATGGGAGAAAACGCTTGTGAATTATAAAACTGACTCAAGGTACTTTCAACAAATAACTTAGGTTGGTTCATCTGTCAATTGGTTTGTGACACAACTGTTTATACTATACTAGGAGTTATTACTAAATTTTAAATCAGAAATAGGAAAAGTGGACATAGAACAGTTTGTGTCACACAGGATGCCATATGCCAGAAAGTCCATAAGGATAAAACTTGTCAGCCCCAGAAGATCTAGTTATTTCATAGGATTTTCTTTAAAATACAATCTTAGAACAAGAAATTTTTGGCAGTTATATAGACAGTAAACAAATTTGTCCTGTAAGTGTATTGGTATTTGTATGGATGTTTTGTCATTTACTTAAATATTTTGATATCATTGATTTGAATTGTCATAGAATAAAGAATCTTAGTGTAGTCCTATAGGGCTTACCATGTTGGTATTGATCTAAAGATAAAAATGTTTGACCAAATTGGAAATTGCTCTCCTTTTTTTAAGGGGGGAAGATGTTGCTTTAATTAGTGATTCGCAAACATTTTGGTCTCAAGGCCCCTTTTCACTCTTAGAAAATGTTGAGAACCATGAAGAGCTTTTATGGGTTATTATCAATAGTTGATGTATTAGAAACTTCAAGAAATTTTCAAGAGTTATTTGCTAATTCATTTTTAAAATAACAAACTTGTTATATATTATGAAAAAAAGCTTTTTACCAGAACAAAAAAATTTAGTGAGTGGCATTGTTTTACATTTTTGCAAATCTTTCTGATGTCTGGCTTAATAAAAAAGAGCTGAGTTCTCATATCTGCTTCTGCGTTCTATTCTGATACGTTGTTTTGGTTGAAGTGTGTAAAGAAAAGCTGGCCTCAGACAGATATGTAGTTGGAAAAGAGAAAAGTATTTTAATAGCCCTTTCAGATAAGTGTTGATATTCTTTGACAATACGAGTAGTAGTTTCATAGAGGTTAGTTCCAATGTGGAATCTGATACCATATTAATGAACTTTTTGTACTCTATTCCGTTAAAATCCATTGGTCTACATCTTGCACTTGCTTTTACCCATGCATGAGTTTCTAACGTGCATTGGTCATTCACTGAGTTATGCAGATCTTCCAAATGTTGACCCATTTAATTATATGGTATCAAAAATTCATTAGTATCAACAGTAATCTATTTAATCAGAAATGGCTTTTTTTTTTTAAAGATTGGCACCTGAGCTAACATTCATTGCCACTCATTTTCTCTCTCTTCTTCTCCCCAAAGCCACCCCAGTACATAGTTGTATATTCTAGTTGTGATAGTTGTGAGTGAGAAATGGCATTTTAAGTATTGGGAAAATATTCAAGTTCATGGTGGTGGATGCATGTTTTCAAAATAGTTATTTTTTTCTTGAAAACTCAGATTTTATGCTTGGCAGCAGACATTGTCAGTGGTTTTCCTTGAAGTGACAGGTTTACTTTATTCATTTTTGAGAATATGTCTGCTAACTTAAGTCTGAATAACAGTAGTTTGTCATTCGTTCTGCCGAGTAAAAATAATATTCCATGAGAAAAGTTTCTAGTTCACCTTGCAGCCCAGTCGTACAAGTGCTTTTACTCAGACTTCTTAAAACAGCTAAACGTCTTTGTGCGTACTTTGCCTTCCATCACACAGACTATTTTAAAAACGTGTACTCGAGTGGAGATTTAATAAAATTCAAAATTTTTGTAGTTTCATGAAGGATATTGTTAAGTGGAACTGACTGACTTTTTTTTTAACCTGTAAATAAGTAGAGAATACAATCACCAGTGACTGTTAGTACAGTTTGGTGCCTCTGCCTTGATTTGTGCTAAGGTCCCAGCAATTTTGTTCAGCCTTGTTTTTGCATCCTCACTGCCAATGTCAACACAGTGAAAAAAGGCAAATAATGTTTTAGTGTTACTATGAAAATAACTTTGATCCTGTGGACCCCTGAAATGGTTTTTGAGCTCCCAAGAAGTCCACAGACCACACTTGAAGAACAGCTGGCTTAGTTCTTTACATGGATTTCCTTTTGCTCTCAGACCAAGTAAACCAAAGGGGATGAAGAAGAGGCAAATGACTGAGGTTTTTAGCTTGGATTACTAAATGAAAGCAGTGCCATTACCTGAGATGATAAAATGGCATGAGGAGTAAGTGTGTTGCAAGAGGAAAGTGAATTTTGAGTTTCAGGGAGCTTGAGGAACATAGAGGTGGGAATATTGATTAGTGCTGCTCAGCAAGTTTTTTCCCAGTATTAGGAGGCCTCACTGTACTTAGTAGTGGTGGTTGCTAAGGAGGTGAGTTGAGAGAGAAGAGGGCACAAGAAGGGCCCTTGGTGTCAAGGACATCAGGAAAGGAGAATTTCAAGAATGGGGTGGTTAGCACTACCTAACGCTCCAGAGATGTCAAATAGAATGGGGACTGAGACTTGACCATTGGATTTGATGCTAAGATTACTGGTGACCTTTGCCAGAGCAGTAGGCGTAGAAGCCAGGTTATAGAAGAGGGAAGTGCAGAGACTGCTATTTGTACTATTCTTTCAAGAAGTTTTGGGGAAAAGGGAAAAAGAGACACATTGGGCAATTAATTTGAAAGGTGGGTTTTACTGAGGACAGTGAAAGAAAACTGATCAAGCAAACTGGTATTACTGGTGTGATACAGTTAAGCTCGTATGATATGTCTTGCTGAGAAGTGAGAAGCTGCTGAACACTGGATTCTCTGGCCAGAAAAATGCACAGACCTATGACATTTGGCATACAAACTTTTTGGTAGGGATGAGAGAGCGCTCCTTACTAATTGTTTTCTGTGTAATTGCTAAGTGTTTAGTTTGACACATTTGCCTTAAATTCACTAATTTCAAGAAGTTTTAAAGAGATTTTTCTTTTAAATGCAGATGATTTAACTTTAACAATCTGCGGTTCTCTCAGAATGGAACTTCTCTTTTGGCTACTTTCAGTCTATGGTAACAAGCGACAAAAGAGAAGGGTGGAATTCTTTGTCTTGTGCAGGGATTGCCCCCTCCTCCTTCCCCATTTCCTCTTCACAAAGGATATTCTAGTCTCCAGAATGGTTAAGAGTGTTTTCTTTCTGGAGGCAGAGTTTGGGTAACAGCCTCAAGTAGTGTTTGTATTAAAAACATGTGTGTTGTTTTTTAATGTGCTTGTATTTCTAACTTCCTTTTCTTCTTTCTCTTCTAGTCTGTTCTCTGGGGAGGCAGTAAGGGGCCGTGGAGCTGGCCTCGGCACCGGGAGAGGCTGGACTTCCTGTCTCTCTGTGCTGAATGGCTGCGATGGCGCCCGCTCTCACTGACGCAGCAGCTGAAGCACACCATATCCGGTTCAAACTGGCTCCCCCATCCTCCACTTTGTCCCCTGGCAGTGCCGAAAATAACGGCAACGCCAACATCCTTATTGCTGCCAACGGAACCAAAAGAAAAGCCATTGCTGCAGAGGATCCTAGTTTAGACTTCCGAAATAACCCTACCAAGGAAGACTTGGGAAAGCTGCAACCACTGGTGGCATCTTATCTCTGCTCCGATGTGACATCTGTTCCCTCAAAGGAGTCGTTGAAATTGCAAGGAGTCTTCAGCAAGCAGACAGTCCTTAAATCTCACCCTCTTTTATCTCAGTCCTATGAACTCCGAGCTGAGCTGTTGGGGAGACAGCCAGTTTTGGAATTTTCCTTAGAAAATCTTAGAACCATGAATACGAGTGGTCAGACAGCTCTGCCACAAGCACCTGTAAATGGATTGGCTAAGAAATTGACTAAAAGTTCAACACATTCTGATCATGACAATTCCACTCCTCTCCATGGGGGAAAACGAGCTCTCACTTCATCTTCTCTTCAGGGGGGTGAAGTGGTGGCGTCTGAATCTGGGGACTTGAAGGGGGGTATGACCAATTGCACTCTTCCACATAGAAGCCTTGACGTAGAACACACAACTATATTTAGCAATAATAGCACTGCAAACAAATCTTCTGTAAATTCCATGGAACAGCCAGCACTTCAAGGAAGCAGTAGGTTATCACCCGGCACGGACTCCAGTTCTAACTTGGGGGGTGTCAAGTTAGAGGGTAAAAAGTCTCCCTTGTCTTCCATTCTTTTCAGTGCTTTAGATTCTGACACAAGGATAACAGCTTTACTGCGGCGGCAGGCTGATATTGAGAGCCGTGCCCGCAGGTTACAGAAGCGTTTACAGGTTGTGCAAGCCAAGCAAGTGGAGAGGCATATACAGCATCAACTGGGTGGATTTTTAGAGAAAACTTTGAGCAAGCTGCCAAACTTGGAATCCTTGAGGCCCCGGAGCCAGTTGATGCTAACTCGAAAGGCTGAAGCTGCATTGAGAAAAGCTGCCAGTGAGACCACCACTTCAGAGGGACTTAGCAACTTCCTGAAAAGCGATTCGATTTCAGAAGAATTGGAGAGGTTTACAGCCAGTGGTATAGCCAACTTGAGGTGCAGTGAACAAGCATTTGATTCAGATGTCACCGACAGTAGTTCAGGAGGAGAGTCTGATGTTGAAGAGGAAGAACTGACCAGGGCTGATCCTGAGCAGCGCCATGTGCCCCTGTGAGTAGAACCCACACATAATGTCATTCTTGAGAAATGTTGGAACAAGGGAAAAAGACTTGATGAATTCTTATCACGGGGAGAATGGGATTCTTTGTATACAGGTGCCTAAGTTACATTTGTCTTTTCCCTGATTTTAGATAGGTGGGTACATTTACCTGCTAGTAAAGAAATGAGAGCTGTTTCTGGTATAGTGTTGTGTTGCTGTAGGCTAATAGCTGCTAATTTCCTTTTGAAATCTTATTAAGAAAAAATTAGACAACATCTTATTTGTAAAACTGTACCCATACTTCTTTCAGAGTGAATAATTGTTTTCTTTTGAAGCTGTACATAGGATATTTTTGTAAGTTTCTATGGCTTGACTTCAAATTTTGTTACTAGTAAATGGGGACAAAAGTTTAGTTGACCTAGTTAACGTCCCTGGAATTTATAGTTGTTTTTTTTTTTTTGAGGAAGACTAGCCCTGAGCTAACATCTGCTGCCAATCCTCCTTTTTTGCTGAGGAAGACTGGCCCTGAGCTAACATCCGTGCCCATCTTCTTCTACTTTAGACATGGGACGCCTACCACAGCATGGCTTGCCAAGTGGTGCCATGTCTGCACCCAGGATCCGAACCCGTGAACCCCAGGCCGCCGAAGTGGAACGTGCGCACTTAACCACTGCGCCACCAGGCCGGCCCCTATAGTTGCTTTTAATTGAACTTTCAGCAGAGAATGTACCCAGTCTTCAATTTTAACACTTGAGATTTCCTTACATTTTAAGGACTAATAATCAGAAAATGCTTCAGAGTATTTTATAGGTTGCCTTCAAGCACAATCCACTTTCACAACTTGATTGTCTTCCTAAAAGAGCCCATCTTTATCAGATTTAGATTTTATTGTCTCTCAGTTAAATATATTGACACATTTGGGATAAATTCTTACTGGTTTTTTCCCCAAATCTGTTGGTTTGAGGAGAATTCTAAATGAGCCTTGCATGGCACTCCAAATGGCATGGTGGAGCCATAGGTGCTTTCCTCCAGTTTGTCTCTCCTAATCCTGCATTCGGCTCCTTACAGATAAACAAAGCAGTACAGCATATCTCCTTAAGATAAATCAGTCTACGTTTATCTACTTGTAAGTGTTAGGAGAGAGAGAATGATGAGAAGTTGGAGAAGAGGGTCAGGAGAGTTGACTAGTAGATCCTCTTTCGTTTCCTCTTTAGGGGTAGGGATGTTGGAAAGGTTGGATTACTGGTAAAGGCTGAAATAGGTGGATATGTTTGAATAATTGGTTTTTCCTTGTCTACAGTAAAAAGTGGCTAAGATTTTTACTGAAGACGTTGAGACAGCTATGCTTTTAAACTTAAGTAAATTTCCTTTTTTTTTTTTTGGTTTTGTTTATGTTATCCACGTGGATAACACTCTATCTGAAACATAAATTTTGGTTTGTGTTTCTATTTTGAGAGAAAAAGTCTGGATAATTTTGCTGAATTTCTTCCTTGTAGACCTAGTTCCATTACCATTTGTTAGTTTACTGTGTACTCAAGAGTCCCACTTCTGTATTCAGATCTAAAGCAAATATATTTCAGAGGCTTGCTACTGCTGTAACATAGTTACCTTTAGTTAAATGGATTAATAGCTTAAATCAGCCTGCCGATATTTGTGGCATTATGCCCACTGACTTTGCTGCATAAACCACTGCTTCAAAAAAAATCTTGGTTGGGGCCGGTCTGGTGGTGTGGTGGTTAAGTTTGTGCTCTGCTTCGGCAGCGTGGGGTTCACTGGTTCGGATCCTGGCCTTGGACCTACGTAACCTCTCATCAAACCATGCTGTGGGTGCATACCACATAGAAGAACTAGAGAAGTCCTTACAACTATGATATACAGCTATGTACTGGGACTTTTGGGAGAAAAAAAATGTTGGGGTTGGGGTGAGATTGGCAACAGATGTTAGCTCGGGGCCAATCCTCCTCACCAAAAAGCATACCTTAAAAAAACCAAGCAAATTACATCTCATTTGGGAAAAAAAAAATCTCGGTTAACGTTGAATATTTTGTGTTTAGGAGTAATTTCACATAACAAATAACTGTAATTGAAGCATTTTATTTTGTGTACCTTGTCTATTTGAGAAAAAGAACATCTAGAATCTGTAAGTTTCTTGTTTTCAGGGTACATTGTATTGAAAACATTTCTAAGTTTTGGTAATGTTGTGGGTAACTGTTGCAATTCAGTGAAATCAGAATATCTAAGAGAACTGTTCTTATTCTGTGGGATAATTAGTGATTCGCAAAGACCTCTTAGTCCATTCACTCATTACTTAGTTGTGGGCATTCTTCTCACATAACAGTTTGTTGATCGCAAGGGTGTGAAGTATTAAGGACAGGTAAGGGATCATTTTAGGAAACTTTCTGGGATCAGTTGAGTCCTCTTACAATTAAGTCAGCTAAATAATGCTTTAAGAAGTTGAATTTCCATGCATCAGATCATATTAAAGTAAGGAAAATTTTGGCACTAACAGTACTGTCAAGTAAAAATATACTTTTTGCTCCTTAGGATATAACTGAATTTAATTAAGTTAAAACCACCAATAAGGCATAAATACTTCTTGTTGAGCAAGGTCACCAGATTGACTCCTAAGACTGATATCTTAGCCAGGTATTTGTTGACTGACTATTTTAAAGGTTTTCAACAGTTGGCCAGACAGTGATATTGGAGGCATTGCTTTGATTAAAAAAGAAACAAAAAGGGAAGTTGTTCTTTGGAGGCTGTGAAGCCCTTTCTTTGTAATTTAATAGTCCCTCCCAGATCTCATAATCACATTTATAATTCTTCAGTCCTAGAATAAGAAGTTAGTTAAGTCTTCAGGAGCTTGAGCCAGCTGATGAATTTTAACTTTCTTCTTCCTTCGAGTAGCCTAATATTTCACTCCTTTGCTGAAGTACTTCTGCCAGAGATAAACTTGCTAGATTTAGTCTAGGCAGCCTTGGTGAAAATATTAGGTAGAGGAGAGTTGAAATGAATTGTTTTTAAATGATGTTGCTTAAATTACAAGTGAATGGTTCTGTGAAAATTACAAGCTTTCATCAAGAATTCCTTTGTTTTTCTTTTTTCTAGCAGTAGCAGAGTGATTGATTTTTACGTTGTTGAATTTTTGGCAAATTCTACGTTTATCGTTGTATTATACTTTATAGTTAGTAAATTCTATATTGCTAGATGAGGCATATTAAAGAAGTGTTCTTTTTTTCTTAATTTTTTAATTGATTTTATGTTTAGTTTAAAACTGTTACATCTTTTCATTTTAAACTCTTTTTGGAAGATCTTCCTCAAATGTCTTATATATCTTCCTGTCTTGGTACGCGTATCTGCTTCTTTGGAAATTCTACATCATACTGGGTTTGACCTGTATTAAGTGTTTAGTA